>NW_024400566.1:0-26588 GCF_905171765.1 Bufo bufo | reverse complement strand
ATCATAATGGAATCCGGATACATTATGACATCATAATGTAATCCTAGGTACTATCATCTAATTACTATACATTGTGATATCATAATGTAATCCTAGATACTATCACCTGCTGACCATACATTGTGACATCATAATGGAATCCTGAATACTATTATCTGCTGACCATACATTGTGACATCATAATGGAATCCTGGATACTATTAACTGCTCACCTTACATTGTGACATCATACTGGAATCCTGGATACTATCACCTGCTGACAATACATTGTGACATCATAATGGAATCCTCAATACTATCACCTGCTGACCAAACATTGTGACATAATAATGGAATCCTAAATACTAATATCTGCTGACCATCCATTGTGACATCATAATAGAACCCTGGATACTATTATCTGCTGACCATAGATTGTGACATCATAATGGAATCCTGTATGCTATTATCTGCTGACCATACATTGTGACATCATAATGGAATCCTCAATACTATTTTCTGCTGACCATACATTGTGACATCATAATGGAATCCTGGATACTATCACCTGCTGACCATTCATTGTGACATCATTATGGAATACTGAATACTATTATCTGCTGACCATCCATTGTGACATCATAATGGAACCCTGGATACTATTAAATGCTGACAATACATTGTGACATCATAATGGAATCCTGGATACTATCACCTGCTGACCATACATTGTGACATCATAATGGAATCCTGAATCCTATTATCTGCTGACCATCGATTGTGACATCATAATGGAACCCTGGGTACTATTAAATGCTGACAATACATTGTGACATCATAATGGAATCCTGAATACTATTTTCTGCTGAACATACATTGTGACATCATAATGGAATCCTGGATACTATCACCTGCTGACCATACATTGTGACATCATAATAGAATCCTGGATACTATTATCTGCTGAACATACATTGTGACATCATAATAGAACCCTGGATACTATTATCTGCTGACAATACATTGTGACATCATAATGGAATCCTCAATACTATTTTCTGCTGACCATACATTGTGACATCATAATGGAATCCTCAATACTATTTTCTGCTGACCATACATTGTGACATCATAATGGAATCCTGGATACTATCATCTTATTACTATACATTGTGACATCATAATGGAATCCTGAATACTATTATCTGCTGACCATCCATTGTGACATCATAATGGAACCCTGGATACTATTATATGCTGACAATACATTGTGACATCATAATGGAATCCTGGATACTATTATCTGCTCACCTTACATTGTGACATCATAATGGAATCCTGGATACTATCACCTGCTGACCATACATTGTGACATCATAATGGAATCCTGAATACTATTATCTGCTGACCATCCATTGTGACATCATAATGGAACCCTGGATACTATTAAATGCTGACAATACATTGTGACATCATAATGGAACCCTGGATACTATTATCTGCTGACCATACATTGTGACATCATAATGGAATCCTGTATGCTATTATCTGCTGACCATACATTGTGACATCATAATGCAATCCTGGATACTATTATCTGCTGACCATACATTGTGACATCATAATGTAATCCTCAATACTATTTTCTGCTGACCATCCATTGTGACATCATAATGGAATCCTGGATACTATCATATTATTACTATACATTGTGACATCATACTGGAATCCTGGATACTATCACCTGCTGACAATACATTGTGACATCATAATGGAATCCTCAATACTATCACCTGCTGACCAAACATTGTGACATAATAATGGAATCCTAAATACTAATATCTGCTGACCATCCATTGTGACATCATAATAGAACCCTGGATACTATTATCTGCTGACCATAGATTGTGACATCATAATGGAATCCTGTATGCTATTATCTGCTGACCATACATTGTGACATCATAATGGAATCCTCAATACTATTTTCTGCTGACCATACATTGTGACATCATAATGGCATCCTGGATACTATCACCTGCTGACCATTCATTGTGACATCATTATGGAATACTGAATACTATTATCTGCTGACCATCCATTGTGACATCATAATGGAACCCTGGATACTATTAAATGCTGACAATACATTGTGACATCATAATGGAATCCTGGATACTATCACCTGCTGACCATACATTGTGACATCATAATGGAATCCTGAATACTATTTTCTGCTGAACATACATTGTGACATCATAATGGAATCCTGGATACTATCACCTGCTGACCATACATTGTGACATCATAATAGAATCCTGGATACTATTATCTGCTGAACATACATTGTGACATCATAATAGAACCCTGGATACTATTATCTGCTGACCATACATTGTGACATCATAATGGAATCCTGGATACTATCATCTTATTACTATACATTGTGACATCATAATGGAATCCCGGATACATTATGACATCATAATGTAATCCTAGATACTATCATCTAATTACTATACATTGTGATATCATAATGTAATCCTAGATACTATCACCTGCTGACCATAGATTGTGACATTATAATGGAATCCTGTATGCTATTATCTGCTGACTATACATTGTGACATCATGATGGAATCCTCAATACTATTTTCTGCTGACCATACATTGTGACATCATAATGGAATCCTGGATACTATCATCTTATTACTATACATTGTGACATCATAATGGAATCCTGAATACTATTATCTGCTGACCATCCATTGTGACATCATAATGGAACCCTGGATACTATTATATGCTGACAATACATTGTGACATCATAATGGAATCCTGAATACTATTATCTGCTGACCATACATTGTGACATCATAATGGAACCCTGGATACTATCATCTTATTACTATACATTGTGACATCATAATGGAATCCTGGATACTATTATCTGCTCACCTTACATTGTGACATCATAATGGAACCCTGGATACTATTAAATGCTGACAATACATTGTGACATCATAATGGAATCCTGGATACTATCACCTGCTGACCATACATTGTGACATCATAATGGAATCCTGAATCCTATTATCTGCTGACCATCGATTGTGACATCATAATGGAACCCTGGGTACTATTAAATGCTGACAATACATTGTGACATCATAATGGAATCCTGAATACTATTTTCTGCTGAACATACATTGTGACATCATAATGGAATCCTGGATACTATCACCTGCTGACCATACATTGTGACATCATAATAGAATCCTGGATACTATTATCTGCTGAACATACATTGTGACATCATAATAGAACCCTGGATACTATTATCTGCTGACAATACATTGTGACATCATAATGGAATCCTCAATACTATTTTCTGCTGACCATACATTGTGACATCATAATGGAATCCTCAATACTATTTTCTGCTGACCATACATTGTGACATCATAATGGAATCCTGGATACTATCATCTTATTACTATACATTGTGACATCATAATGGAATCCTGAATACTATTATCTGCTGACCATCCATTGTGACATCATAATGGAACCCTGGATACTATTATATGCTGACAATACATTGTGACATCATAATGGAATCCTGCATACTATTATCTGCTCACCTTACATTGTGACATCATAATGGAATCCTGGATACTATCACCTGCTGACCATCCATTGTGACATCATAATGGAATCCTGAATACTATTATCTGCTGACCATCCATTGTGACATCATAATAGAACTCTGGAAACTATTAAATGCTGACAATACATTGTGACATCATAATGGAACCCTGGATACTATTATCTGCTGACCATACATTGTGACATCATAATGCAATCCTGGATACTATTATCTGCTGACCATACATTGTGACATCATAATGTAATCCTCAATACTATTTTCTGCTGACCATCCATTGTGACATCATAATGGAATCCTGGATACTATCATATTATTACTATACATTGTGACATCATACTGGAATCCTGGATACTATCACCTGCTGACAATACATTGTGACATCATAATGGAATCCTCAATACTATCACCTGCTGACCAAACATTGTGACATAATAATGGAATCCTAAATACTAATATCTGCTGACCATCCATTGTGACATCATAATAGAACCCTGGATACTATTATCTGCTGACCATAGATTGTGACATCATAATGGAATCCTGTATGCTATTATCTGCTGACCATACATTGTGACATCATAATGGAATCCTCAATACTATTTTCTGCTGACCATACATTGTGACATCATAATGGATTCCTGGATACTATCATCTTATTACTATACATTGTGACATCATAATGCAATCCTGGATACTAATATCTGCTGACCATCCATTGTGACATCATAATAGAACCCTGGATACTATTATCTGCTGACCATAGATTGTGACATCATAATGGTATCCTGGATACTATTATCTGCTTACCATACATTGTGACATCATAATAGAATCCTGGATACTATCATCTGCTCACCTTACATTGTGACATCATAATGGAATCCTGGATACTATCACCTGCTGACAATACATTGTGACATCATAATGGAATCCTAAATACTATCACCTGCTGACCATACATTGTGACATCATAATGGAATCCTGAATACTAATATCTGCTGACCATACATTGTGACATCATAATGCAATCCTGGATACTATTATCTGCTGACCATACATTGTGACATCATAATGGAATCCTCAATACTATTTTATGCTGACCATACATTGTGACATCATAATGGAATCCTGGATACTATCATCTTATTACTATACATTGTGACATCATAATGGAATCCTGAATACTATTATCTGCTGACCATCCATTGTGACATCATAATGGAACCCTGGATACGATTATATGCTGACAATACATTGTGACATCATAATGGAATCCTGGATACTATTATCTGCTCACCTTACATTGTGACATCATAATGGAATCCTGGATACTATCACCTGCTGACCATACATTGTGACATCATAATGGAATCCTGGATACTATTAAATGCTGACAATACATTGTGACATCATAATGGAATCCTGGATACTATCATCTTATTACTATACGTTGTGACATCATTATGGAATCCTAAATACTATCACCTGCTGACCATACATTGTGACATCATAATGGAATCCTCAATACTATCACCTGCTGACCAAACATTGTGACATAATAATGGAATCCTAAATACTAATATCTGCTGACCATCCATTGTGACATCATAATAGAACCCTGGATACTATTATCTGCTGACCATAGATTGTGACATCATAATGGAATCCTGTATGCTATTATCTGCTGACCATACATTGTGACATCATAATGGAATCCTCAATACTATTTTCTGCTGACCATACATTGTGACATCATAATGGCATCCTGGATACTATTATCTGCTCACCTTACATTGTGACATCATAATGGAATCCTGGATACTATCACCTGCTGACCATACATTGTGACATCATAATGGAATCCTGAATACTATTATCTGCTGACCATCCATTGTGACATCATAATGAAACCCTGGATACTATTAAATGCTGACAATACATTGTGACATCATAATGGAACCCTGGATACTATTATCTGCTGACCATTCATTGTGACATCATAATGGAATCCTGTATGTTATTATCTGCTGACCATACATTGTGACATCATAATGCAATCCTGGATACTATTATCTGCTGACCATACATTGTGACATCATAATGTAATCCTCAATACTATTTTCTGCTGACCATCCATTGTGACATCATAATGGAATCCTGGATACTATCATATTATTACTATACATTGTGACATCATAATGGAATCCTGGATACTATTATCTGCTGACCATCCATTGTGACATCATAATAGAACCCTGGATACTATTATATGCTGACAATACATTGTGACATCATAATGGAATCCTGAATACTAATATCTGCTGACCAGACATTGTAACATCATAATAGAACCCTGGATTCTATTATCTGCTGACAATACATTGTGACATCATAATGGAATTCTCAATACTATTTTCTGCTGACCATACATTGTGACATCATAATGGAATCCTGGATACTATTATCTGCTGACCATACATTGTGACATCATAATGGAATCCTCAATACTATTTTCTGCTGACCATACATTGTGACATCATAATGGAATCCTGGATACTATCATCTTATTACTATACATTGTGACATCATAATGGAATCCTGGATAGTATTATCTGCTGACCATACATTGTGACATCATAATGGAATCCTGGATACTATTATATGCTGACAATACATTGTGACATCATAATGGAATCCTGGATACTATTATCTGCTCACCTTACATTGTGACATCATAATGGAATCCTGGATACTATCACCTGCTGACCATACATTGTGACATCATAATGGAATCCTGAATACTATTATCTGCTGACCATCCATTGTGACATCATAATAAAACTTGGATACTATTATATGCTGACCATACATTGTGACATCATAATGGAATCCTAGATACTATCACCTGCTGACCATACATTGTGACATCACAATGGAATCCTGGATACTATCACCTGCTGAACATACATTGTGACATCATAATGTAATCCTAGATACGATCATCTAATTACTATACATTGTGACATCATAATAGAATCCTGGATACTATTAACTGCTCACCTTACATTGTGACATCCTACTGGAATCCTGGATACTATCACCTGCTGACAATACATTGTGACATCATAATGGAATCCTCAATACTATCACCTGCTGACCAAACATTGTGACATAATAATGGAATCCTAAATACTAATATCTGCTGACCATCCATTGTGACATCATAATAGAACCCTGGATACTATTATCTGCTGACCATAGATTGTGACATCATAATGGAATCCTGTATGCTATTATCTGCTTACCATACATTGTGACATCATAATGGAATCCTCAATACTATTTTCTGCTGACCATACATTGTGACATCATAATGGAATCCTGGATACCATCACCTGCTGACCATTCATTGTGACATCATTATGGAATACTGAATACTATTATCTGCTGACCATCCATTGTGACATCATAATGGAACCCTGGATACTATTAAATGCTGACAATACATTGTGACATCATAATGGAATCCTGGATACTATCACCTGCTGACCATACATTGTGACATCATAATGGAATCCTGAATCCTATTATCTGCTGACCATCGATTGTGACATCATAATGGAACCCTGGGTACTATTAAATGCTGACAATACATTGTGACATCATAATGGAATCCTGAATACTATTTTCTGCTGAACATACATTGTGACATCATAATGGAATCCTGGATACTATTATCTGCTGACCATACATTGTGACATCATAATAGAATCCTGGATACTATTATCTGCTGAACATACATTGTGACATCATAATAGAACCCTGGATACTATTATCTGCTGACAATACATTGTGACATCATAATGGAATCCTCAATACTATTTTCTGCTGACCATACATTGTGACATCATAATGGAATCCTCAATACTATTTTCTGCTGACCATACATTGTGACATCATAATGGAATCCTGGATACTATCATCTTATTACTATACATTGTGACATCATAATGGAATCCTGAATACTATTATCTGCTGACCATCCATTGTGACATCATAATGGAACCCTGGATACTATTATATGCTGACAATACATTGTGACATCATAATGGAATCCTGGATACTATTATCTGCTCACCTTACATTGTGACATCATAATGGAATCCTGGATACTATCAGCTGCTGACCATACATTGTGACATCATAATGGAATCCTGAATACTATTATCTGCTGACCATCCATTGTGACATCATAATGGAACCCTGGATACTATTAAATGCTGACAATACATTGTGACATCATAATGGAACCCTGGATACTATTATCTGCTGACCATACATTGTGACATCATAATGGAATCCTGTATGCTATTATCTGCTGACCATACATTGTGACATCATAATGCAATCCTGGATACTATTATCTGCTGACCATACATTGTGACATCATAATGTAATCCTCAATACTATTTTCTGCTGACCATCCATTGTGACATCATAATGGAATCCTGGATACTATCATATTATTACTATACATTGTGACATCATACTGGAATCCTGGATACTATCACCTGCTGACAATACATTGTGACATCATAATGGAATCCTCAATACTATCACCTGCTGACCAAACATTGTGACATAATAATGGAATCCTAAATACTAATATCTGCTGACCATCCATTGTGACATCATAATAGAACCCTGGATACTATTATCTGCTGACCATAGATTGTGACATCATAATGGAATCCTGTATGCTATTATCTGCTGACCATACATTGTGACATCATAATGGAATCCTCAATACTATTTTCTGCTGACCATACATTGTGACATCATAATGGCATCCTGGATACTATCACCTGCTGACCATTCATTGTGACATCATTATGGAATACTGAATACTATTATCTGCTGACCATCCATTGTGACATCATAATGGAACCCTGGATACTATTAAATGCTGACAATACATTGTGACATCATAATGGAATCCTGGATACTATCACCTGCTGACCATACATTGTGACATCATAATGGAATCCTGAATACTATTTTCTGCTGAACATACATTGTGACATCATAATGGAATCCTGGATACTATCACCTGCTGACCATACATTGTGACATCATAATAGAATCCTGGATACTATTATCTGCTGAACATACATTGTGACATCATAATAGAACCCTGGATACTATTATCTGCTGACCATACATTGTGACATCATAATGGAATCCTGGATACTATCATCTTATTACTATACATTGTGACATCATAATGGAATCCCGGATACATTATGACATCATAATGTAATCCTAGATACTATCATCTAATTACTATACATTGTGATATCATAATGTAATCCTAGATACTATCACCTGCTGACCATAGATTGTGACATTATAATGGAATCCTGTATGCTATTATCTGCTGACTATACATTGTGACATCATGATGGAATCCTCAATACTATTTTCTGCTGACCATACATTGTGACATCATAATGGAATCCTGGATACTATCATCTTATTACTATACATTGTGACATCATAATGGAATCCTGAATACTATTATCTGCTGACCATCCATTGTGACATCATAATGGAACCCTGGATACTATTATATGCTGACAATACATTGTGACATCATAATGGAATCCTGAATACTATTATCTGCTGACCATCAATTGTGACATCATAATGGAACCCTGGATACTATCATCTTATTACTATACATTGTGACATCATAATGGAATCCTGGATACTATTATCTGCTCACCTTACATTGTGACATCATAATGGAACCCTGGATACTATTAAATGCTGACAATACATTGTGACATCATAATGGAATCCTGGATACTATCACCTGCTGACCATACATTGTGACATCATAATGGAATCCTGAATCCTATTATCTGCTGACCATCGATTGTGACATCATAATGGAACCCTGGGTACTATTAAATGCTGACAATACATTGTGACATCATAATGGAATCCTGAATACTATTTTCTGCTGAACATACATTGTGACATCATAATGGAATCCTGGATACTATCACCTGCTGACCATACATTGTGACATCATAATAGAATCCTGGATACTATTATCTGCTGAACATACATTGTGACATCATAATAGAACCCTGGATACTATTATCTGCTGACAATACATTGTGACATCATAATGGAATCCTCAATACTATTTTCTGCTGACCATACATTGTGACATCATAATGGAATCCTCAATACTATTTTCTGCTGACCATACATTGTGACATCATAATGGAATCCTGGATACTATCATCTTATTACTATACATTGTGACATCATAATGGAATCCTGAATACTATTATCTGCTGACCATCCATTGTGACATCATAATGGAACCCTGGATACTATTATATGCTGACAATACATTGTGACATCATAATGGAATCCTGCATACTATTATCTGCTCACCTTACATTGTGACATCATAATGGAATCCTGGATACTATCACCTGCTGACCATCCATTGTGACATCATAATGGAATCCTGAATACTATTATCTGCTGACCATCCATTGTGACATCATAATAGAACTCTGGAAACTATTAAATGCTGACAATACATTGTGACATCATAATGGAACCCTGGATACTATTATCTGCTGACCATACATTGTGACATCATAATGCAATCCTGGATACTATTATCTGCTGACCATACATTGTGACATCATAATGTAATCCTCAATACTATTTTCTGCTGACCATCCATTGTGACATCATAATGGAATCCTGGATACTATCATATTATTACTATACATTGTGACATCATACTGGAATCCTGGATACTATCACCTGCTGACAATACATTGTGACATCATAATGGAATCCTCAATACTATCACCTGCTGACCAAACATTGTGACATAATAATGGAATCCTAAATACTAATATCTGCTGACCATCCATTGTGACATCATAATAGAACCCTGGATACTATTATCTGCTGACCATAGATTGTGACATCATAATGGAATCCTGTATGCTATTATCTGCTGACCATACATTGTGACATCATAATGGAATCCTCAATACTATTTTCTGCTGACCATACATTGTGACATCATAATGGATTCCTGGATACTATCATCTTATTACTATACATTGTGACATCATAATGCAATCCTGGATACTAATATCTGCTGACCATCCATTGTGACATCATAATAGAACCCTGGATACTATTATCTGCTGACCATAGATTGTGACATCATAATGGTATCCTGGATACTATTATCTGCTTACCATACATTGTGACATCATAATAGAATCCTGGATACTATCATCTGCTCACCTTACATTGTGACATCGTAATGGAATCCTGGATACTATCACCTGCTGACAATACATTGTGACATCATAATGGAATCCTAAATACTATCACCTGCTGACCATACATTGTGACATCATAATGGAATCCTGAATACTAATATCTGCTGACCATACATTGTGACATCATAATGCAATCCTGGATACTATTATCTGCTGACCATACATTGTGACATCATAATGGAATCTTCAATACTATTTTATGCTGACCATACATTGTGACATCATAATGGAATCCTGGATACTATCATCTTATTACTATACATTGTGACATCATAATGGAATCCTGAATACTATTATCTGCTGACCATCCATTGTGACATCATAATGGAACCCTGGATACGATTATATGCTGACAATACATTGTGACATCATAATGGAATCCTGGATACTATTATCTGCTCACCTTACATTGTGACATCATAATGGAATCCTGGATACTATCACCTGCTGACCATACATTGTGACATCATAATGGAATCCTGGATACTATTAAATGCTGACAATACATTGTGACATCATAATGGAATCCTGGATACTATCATCTTATTACTATACATTGTGACATCATTATGGAATCCTAAATACTATCACCTGCTGACCATACATTGTGACATCATAATGGAATCCTGAATACTAATATCTGCTGACCATACATTGTGACATCATAATGCAATCCTGGATACTATTATCTGCTGACCATACATTGTGACATCATAATGGAATCCTCAATACTATTTTCTGCTGACCATACATTGTGACATCATAATGGAATCCTGGATACTATCATCTTATTACTATACATTGTGACATCATAATGGAATCCTGAATACTATTATCTGCTGACCATCCATTGTGACATCATAATGGAACCCTGGATACTATTATATGCTGACAATACATTGTGACATCATAATGGAATCCTGGATACTATTATCTGCTCACCTTACATTGTGACATCATAATGGAATCCTGGATACTATCACCTGCTGACCATACATTGTGACATCATAATAGAATCCTGGATACTATTATCTGCTGAACATACATTGTGACATCATAATAGAACCCTGGATACTATTATCTGCTGACAATACATTGTGACATCATAATGGAATCCTCAATACTATTTTCTGCTGACCATACATTGTGACATCATAATAGAACCCTGGATACCATCATCTGCTGACCATACATTGTGACATCATAATGGAATCCTGGATACTATCATCTTATTACTATACATTGTGACATCATAATGGAATCCCGGATACATTATGACATCATAATGTAATCCTAGATACTATCATCTAATTACTATACATTGTGATATCATAATGTAATCCTAGATACTATCACCTGCTGACCATAGATTGTGACATCATAATGGAATCCTGTATGCTATTATCTGCTGACTATACATTGTGACATCATGATGGAATCCTCAATACTATTTTCTGCTGACCATACATTGTGACATCATAATGGAATCCTGGATACTATCATCTTATTACTATACATTGTGACATCATAATGGAATCCTGAATACTATTATCTGCTGACCATCCATTGTGACATCATAATGGAACCCTGGATACTATTATATGCTGACAATACATTGTGACATCATAATGGAATCCTGAATACTATTATCTGCTGACCATCAATTGTGACATCATAATGGAACCCTGGATACTATCATCTTATTACTATACATTGTGACTTCATAATGGACTCCTGGATACTATTATCTGCTCACCTTACATTGTGACATCATAATGGAATCCTGGATACTATCACCTGCTGACCATTTATTGTGACATCATTATGGAATCCTGAATACTATTATCTGCTGACCATCCATTGTGACATCATAATGGAACCCTGGATACTATTAAATGCTGACAATACATTGTGACATCATAATGGAATCCTGGATACTATCACCTGCTGACCATACATTGTGACATCATAATGGAATCCTGAATCCTATTATCTGCTGACCATCGATTGTGACATCATAATGGAACCCTGGGTACTATTAAATGCTGACAATACATTGTGACATCATAATGGAATCCTGAATACTATTTTCTGCTGAACATACATTGTGACATCATAATGGAATCCTGGATACTATCACCTGCTGACCATACATTGTGACATCATAATAGAATCCTGGATACTATTATCTGCTGAACATACATTGTGACATCATAATAGAACCCTGGATACTATTATCTGCTGACAATACATTGTGACATCATAATGGAATCCTCAATACTATTTTCTGCTGACCATACATTGTGACATAATAATAGAACCCTGGATACCATCATCTGCTGACCATACATTGTGACATCATAATGGAATCCTGAATACTATTATCTGCTGACCATCCATTGTGACATCATAATCATAATGGAACCCTGGATACTATTAAATGCTGACAATACATTGTGACATCATAATGGAATCCTGGATACTATCATCTTATTACTATACATTGTGACATCATAATGGAATCCTAAATACTATCACCTGCTGACTATACATTGTGACATCATAATGGAATCCTAAATACTAATATCTGCTGACCATCCATTGTGACATCATAAAAGAACCCTGGATACGATTATCTGCTGACCATACATTGTGACATCATAATGCAATCCTGGATACTATTATCTGCTGACCATACATTGTGACATCATAATGGAATCCTCAATACTATTTTCTGCTGACCATACATTGTGACATCATAATGGAATCCTGGATACTATCATCTTATTACTATACATTGTGACATCATAATGGAATCCTAAATACTATTATCTGCTGACCATCCATTGTGACATCATAATGGAACCCTGGATACTATTATATGCTGACAATACATTGTGACATCATAATGGAATCCTGGATACTATCACCTGCTGACCATACATTGTGACATCATAATGGAATCCTGAATACTATTATCTGCTGACCATCCATTGTGACATCATAATGGAACCCTGGATACTATTAAATGCTGACAATACATTGTGACATCATAATGGAACCCTGGATACTATTATCTGCTGACCATACATTGTGACATCATAATGGAATCCTGTATGCTATTATCTGCTGACCATACATTGTGACATCATAATGCAATCCTGGATACTATTATCTGCTGACCATACATTGTGACATCATAATGTAATCCTCAATACTATTTTCTGCTGACCATCCATTGTGACATCATAATGGAATCCTGGATACTATCATATTATTACTATACATTGTGACATCATAATGGTATCCTGGATACTATTATCTGCTGAACATCCATTGTGACATCATAATAGAACCCTGGATACTATTATATGCTGACAATACATTGTGACATCATAATGGAATCCTGAATACTAATATCTGCTGACCATACATTGTGACATCATAATAGAACCCTGGATTCTATTATCTGCTGACAATACATTGTGACATCATAATGGAATTCTCAATACTATTTTCTGCTGACCATACATTGTGACATCATAATAGAACCCTGGACACCATCATCTGCTAACCATACATTGTGACATCATAATGGAATCCTGGATACTATTATCTTCTGACCATACATTGTGACATCATAATGGAATCCTCAATATTATTTTCTGCTGACCATCAATTGTGACATCATAATGGAATCCTGGATACTATCATCTTATTACTATACATTGTGACATCATAATGGAATCCTGGATAGTATTATCTGCTGACCATACATTGTGACATCATAATGGAATCCTGGATACTATTATATGCTGACAATACACTGTGACATCATAATGGAATCCTGGATACTATTATCTGCTCACCTTACATTGTGACATCATAATGGAATCCTGGATACTATCACCTGCTGACCATACATTGTGACATCATAATGGAATCCTGAATACTATTATCTGCTGACCATCCATTGTGACATCATAATAAAACTTGGATACTATTATATGCTGACCATACATTGTGACATCATAATGGAATCCTAGATACTATCACCTGCTGACCATACATTGTGACATCACAATGGAATCCTGGATACTATCACCTGCTGAACATACATTGTGACATCATAATGTAATCCTAGATACGATCATCTAATTACTATACATTGTGACATCATAATGGAATCCCGGATACATTATGACATCATAATGTAATCCTAGGTACTATCATCTAATTACTATACATTGTGATATCATAATGTAATCCTAGATACTATCACCTGCTGACCATACATTGTGACATCATAATGGAATCCTGAATACTATTATCTGCTAACCATACATTGTGACATCATAATAGAATCCTGGATACTATTAACTGACAATACATTGTGACATCATAATGGAATCCTGAATACTATTTTCTGCTGAACATACATTGTGACATCATAATGGAATCCTGGATACTATCACCTGCTGACCATACATTGTGACATCATAATAGAATCCTGGATACTATTATCTGCTGAACATACATTGTGACATCATAATAGAACCCTGGATACTATTATCTGCTGACAATACATTGTGACATCATAATGGAATCCTCAATACTATTTTCTGCTGACCATACATTGTGACATCATAATGGAATCCTCAATACTATTTTCTGCTGACCATACATTGTGACATCATAATGGAATCCTGGATACTATCATCTTATTACTATACATTGTGACATCATAATGGAATCCTGAATACTATTATCTGCTGACCATCCATTGTGACATCATAATGGAACCCTGGATACTATTATATGCTGACAATACATTGTGACATCATAATGGAATCCTGGATACTATTATCTGCTCACCTTACATTGTGACATCATAATGGAATCCTGGATACTATCACCTGCTGACCATACATTGTGACATCATAATGGAATCCTGAATACTATTATCTGCTGACCATCCATTGTGACATCATAATGGAACCCTGGATACTATTAAATGCTGACAATACATTGTGACATCATAATGGAACCCTGGATACTATTATCTGCTGACCATACATTGTGACATCATAATGGAATCCTGTATGCTATTATCTGCTGACCATACATTGTGACATCATAATGCAATCCTGGATACTATTATCTGCTGACCATACATTGTGACATCATAATGTAATCTTCAATACTATTTTCTGCTGACCATCCATTGTGACATCATAATGGAATCCTGGATACTATCATATTATTACTATACATTGTGACATCATACTGGAATCCTGGATACTATCACCTGCTGACAATACATTGTGACATCATAATGGAATCCTCAATACTATCACCTGCTGACCAAACATTGTGACATAATAATGGAATCCTAAATACTAATATCTGCTGACCATCCATTGTGACATCATAATAGAACCCTGGATACTATTATCTGCTGACCATAGATTGTGACATCATAATGGAATCCTGTATGCTATTATCTGCTGACCATACATTGTGACATCATAATGGAATCCTCAATACTATTTTCTGCTGACCATACATTGTGACATCATAATGGATTCCTGGATACTATCATCTTATTACTATACATTGTGACATCATAATGCAATCCTGGATACTAATATCTGCTGACCATCCATTGTGACATCATAATAGAACCCTGGATACTATTATCTGCTGACCATAGATTGTGACATCATAATGGTATCCTGGATACTATTATCTGCTTACCATACATTGTGACATCATAATAGAATCCTTGATACTATCATCTGCTCACCTTACATTGTGACATCATAATGGAATCCTGGATACTATCACCTGCTGACAATACATTGTGACATCATAATGGAATCCTAAATACTATCACCTGCTGACCATACATTGTGACATCATAATGGAATCCTGAATACTAATATCTGCTGACCATACATTGTGACATCATAATGCAATCCTGGATACTATTATCTGCTGACCATACATTGTGACATCATAATGGAATCCTCAATACTATTTTATGCTGACCATACATTGTGACATCATAATGGAATCCTGGATACTATCATCTTATTACTATACATTGTGACATAATAATGGAATCCTGAATACTATTATCTGCTGACCATCCATTGTGACATCATAATGGAACCCTGGATACGATTATATGCTGACAATACATTGTGACATCATAATGGAATCCTGGATACTATTATCTGCTCACCTTACATTGTGACATCATAATGGAATCCTGGATACTATCACCTGCTGACCATACATTGTGACATCATAATGGAATCCTGGATACTATTAAATGCTGACAATACATTGTGACATCATAATGGAATCCTGGATACTATCATCTTATTACTATACATTGTGACATCATTATGGAATCCTAAATACTATCACCTGCTGACCATACATTGTGACATCATAATGGAATCATGAATACTAATATCTGCTGACCATCCATTGTGACATCATAAAAGAACCCTGGATACTATTATCTGCTGACCATACATTGTGACATCATAATGGAATCCTGTATGCTATTATCTGCTGACCATACATTGTGACATCATAATGCAATCCTGGATACTATTATTTGCTGACCATACATTGTGACATCATAATGTAATCCTCAATACTATTTTCTGCTGACCATCCATTGTGACATCATAATGGAATCCTGGATACTATCATCTTATTACTATACATTGTGACATCATAATGGAATCCTGAATACTATTATCTGCTGACCATCCATTGTGACATCATAATAGAACCCTGGATACTATTATATGCTGACAATACATTGTGACATCATAATGGAATCCTAGATACTATCACCTGCTGACCATACATTGTGACATCATAATGGAATCCTGAATACTAATATCTGCTGACCATACATTGTGACATCATAATAGAACCCTGGATTCTATTATCTGCTGACAATACATTGTGACATCATAATGGAATTCTCAATCCTATTTTCTGCTGATCATACATTGTGACATCATAATAGAACCCTGGATACTATCATCTGCTAACCATACATTGTGACATCATAATGGAATCCTGGATACTATTATCTGCTGACCATACATTGTGACATCATAATGGAATCCTCAATACTAATACATTGTGACATCATAATGGAATCCTGGATAGTATTATCTGCTGACCATACATTGTGACATCATAATGGAATCCTGGATACTATAATGCGGACAATACATTGTGACATCATAATGGAATCATGGATAATATTATCTGCTCACCTTACATTGTGACATCATAATGGAATCCTGGATACTATCACCTGCTGACCATACATTGTGACATCATAATGGAATCCTGAATACTATTATCTGCTGACCATCCATTGTGACATCATAATAAAACTTGGATACTATTATATGCTGACCATACATTGTGACATCATAATGGAATCCTAGATACTATCACCTGCTGACCATACATTGTGACATCACAATGGAATCCTGGATACTATCACCTGCTGAACATACATTGTGACATCATAATGTAATCCTAGATACGATCATCTAATTACTATACATTGTGACATCATAATGGAATCCCGGATACATTATGACATCATAATGTAATCCTAGGTACTATCATCTAATTACTATACATTGTGATATCATAATGTAATCCTAGATACTATCACCTGCTGACCATACATTGTGACATCATAATGGAATCCTGAATACTATTATCTGCTTACCATACATTGTGACATCATAATAGAATCCTGGATACTATTAACTGCTCACCTTACATTGTGACATCCTACTGGAATCCTGGATACTATCACCTGCTGACAATACATTGTGACATAATAATGGAATCCTAAATACTAATATCTGCTGACCATCCATTGTGACATCATAATAGAACCCTGGATACTATTATCTGCTGACCATAGATTGTGACATCATAATGGAATCCTGTATGCTATTATCTGCTGACCATACATTGTGACATCATAATGGAATCCTCAATACTATTTTCTGCTGACCATACATTGTGACATCATAATGGAATCCTGGATACTATCACCTGCTGACCATTCATTGTGACATCATTATGGAATACTGAATACTATTATCTGCTGACCATCCATTGTGACATCATAATGGAACCCTGGATACTATTAAATGCTGACAATACATTGTGACATCATAATGGAATCCTGGATACTATCACCTGCTGACCATACATTGTGACATCATAATGGAATCCTATTATCTGCTGACCATCGATTGTGACATCATAATGGAACCCTGGGTACTATTAAATGCTGACAATACATTGTGACATCATAATGGAATCCTGAATACTATTTTCTGCTGAACATACATTGTGACATCATAATGGAATCCTGGATACTATCACCTGCTGACCATACATTGTGACATCATAATAGAATCCTGGATACTATCACCTGCTGACCATACATTGTGACATCATAATGGAATCCTGAATACTATTATCTGCTGACCATCCATTGTGACATCATAATGGAACCCTGGATACTATTATATGCTGACAATACATTGTGACATCATAATGGAATCCTGGATACTATTATCTGCTCACCTTACATTGTGAGATCATAATGGAATCCTGGATACTATCACCTGCTGACCATACATTGTGACATCATAATGCAATCCTGGATACTATTATCTGCTGACCATACATTGTGACATCATAATGTAATCCTCAATACTATTTTCTGCTGACCATCCATTGTGACATCATAATGGAATCCTGGATACTATCATATTATTACTATACATTGTGACATCATAATGGAATCCTGGATACTATTATCTGCTGACCATCCATTGTGACATCATAATAGAACCCTGGATACTATTATATGCTGACAATACATTGTGACATCATAATGGAATCCTGAATACTAATATCTGCTGACCATACATTGTGACATCATAATAGAACCCTGGATTCTATTATCTGCTGACAATACATTGTGACATCATAATGGAATTCTCAATACTATTTTCTGCTGACCATACATTGTGACATCATAATAGAACCCTGGACACCATCATCTGCTAACCATACATTGTGACATCATAATGGAATCCTGGATACTATTATCTTCTGACCATACATTGTGACATCATAATGGAATCCTCAATACTATTTTCTGCTGACCATCAATTGTGACATCATAATGGAATCCTGGATGCTATCATCTTATTACTATACATTGTGACATCATAATGGAATCCTGGATACTATTATATGCTGACAATACATTGTGACATCATTATGGAATCCTGGATACTATTATCTGCTGACCATACATTGTGACATCATAATGGAATCCTGAATACTAATATCTGCTGACCATCCATTGTGACATCATAATAGAACCCTGGATACTATTATCTGCTGACCATACATTGTGACATCATTATGGAATCCTGGATACTATCATCTTATTACTATACATTGTGACATCATAATGGAATCCTGTATGCTATTATCGGCTGACCATACATTGTGACATCATAATGGAATCCTGGATACTATCATCTTATTACTATACATTGTGACATCATAATGGAATCCTGAATACTATTATCTGCTGACCATCCATTGAGACATCATAATAGAACCCTGTATACTATTATATGCTGACAATACATTGTGACATCATAATGGAATCCTAGATACTATCACCTGCTGACCATACATTGTGACATCATAATGGAATCCGGCATCCTATTATCTGTTAACCATACATTCTGATATCATAATGGAATACTGGATACTATTATCTGCTCACCTTACATTGTGACATCATAATGGAATCCTGGATACTATCACCTGCTGACCATACATTGTGACATCATAATGGAATCCTGGATACTATTATCTGCTGACCATACATTGTGACATCATAATGGAACCCTGGATACTATTATATGCTGACAATACATTGTGACATCATAATGAAATCCTGGATACTATCACCTGCTGACCATACATTGTGACATCATAATGGAATACTGGATACTATTATAGGCTGACAATATATTGTGACATCATAATGGCATCCTGGATACTATTTTCTGCTGACCATTCCTTGTGACATCATAATGTAATCATGAATACTATTATCTGCACACCATACATTTTGACATCATAATGTAATCCTGGATACTATCACCTGCTGACCATACATTGGGACATCATAATGGAATCCTGAATACTATTATCTGCTGACCATACATTGTGACATCATAATAGAATCCTGGATACTATCATCTGCTCACCTTACATTGTGACATCATAATGGAATCCTGAATACTATTATCTGCTGACCATACATTGTGACATCATAATGGAATCCTGGATACTATTATCTGCTGATCATACATTATGACATCATAATGGAATCCGGCATCCTATTATCTGTTGACCATACATTGTGATATCATAATGGAATATTGGATACTATTATCTGCTGACAATACATTGTGACATCATAATGGAATCCTCAATACTATTTTCTGCTGATTATTCATTGTGACATCATAATGGAATCTAAAATACATTATGACATCATAATGTGATCCTAGATACTATCACCTGCTGACCATACATTGTAACATCATAATGGAATCCTGAATACTATTATCTGCTTACCATACATTGTGACATCATAATGGATTCCTGGAAACTATCACCTGCTGACCATACATTGTAACATCATAATGGAACCATGAATACTATTATCTGCTGACTATACATTGTGACATCATAATAGAACCCTAGATACTATTATATGCTAACAATACATTGCGACATCATAATGGAATCCTGGATAATATTATCTGCTGAACTTACATTGTGACATCATAATGGAATCCTGGATACTATTATTTGCTGACCATACATTGTGACATCATAATGGAATCCTGAATACTACTATCTGCTAAACATACATTGTGACATCATAATGGAATCCCGGATACATTATGACATCATAATGGAATCCTCGATACTATTATCTGCTGACAATACATTGTGACATCATAATGGAATCCTGGATACTATTATCTGCTGACCATACATCGTGACATCATAATGGAATTCTCGATACCATAATCTGTTACTATACATTATGACATCATTATGGAATTATGGATACTATCACCTGCTGACCATACATTGTGACATCATAATGAAATACTGGATACTATTATCTGCTGACCATACATTGTGACATCATAATCAAATCCTGGATACTATCATCTGCTGACCATATATTGTGACATCATAATGGAATTTTGGATACTATCATCTACTGACAATACATTGTGACATCATAATGGAACCCTGGATACTATTATTATTATTATTTATTATTATTAATGCGCCATTCATTCCATAGCGCTGTACATTTGAAAAGGGGTATACAAACATAATACAGACATTTGCATTAATCATAAACAAGACGAGTTACAAACTGGTACAGAAGGCGAGAGGGCCCTGCCCGTGAGAGCTTACAATCTACATGGTATGGGAGAAGGACACAGTAGGTGCGGGTGAAGTTGGCCATGGCGGTATAGAGGCAGCAGGGTCACTGGTTGTAGGCTTGTCTGAAGAGGTGGGTTTTCACGTTTCATTTGAAGGATTCCACTGTAGGTGAGAGTCTGATATGTTGGGGTAGCGAGTTCCAGAGTGTGGCGGATGCACGGGAGAAATCTTGGAGGCGATTGTGGGGAGAGGTGATAAGAGGAGAGGAAAGAAGGAGGTCTTCTGAAGATCGGAGAGTGCGTGTGGGGATGTATCGGGAAAGTAGCTCAGAGATGTAGGGAGGGGACAGGTTGTGGATAGCCTTGTATGTATTTCTTTGTATTTTGAACTGAATTCGCTGGGCAATGGGGATCCAGTTAAGGTATTGGCAGAGGGGAGAGGCAGAGGAGTAACAGGGTGGGAGGTGGATTAGTCGGGCAGCAGAGTTGAGGATAGATTGGAGGGGTGCAACAGTGCTAGATGGAAGGCCACAGAGGAGAATGTTGCAGTAGTCTAGGCGGGAGATGAGGAGGGCATGTACAAACATTTTGGCAGATTCAAAGTTAAGGAAAGCGCGAATGCGGGAGATGTTTTTGAGTTGGAGGCGGAAGGTGGTGGAAAGGGCTTGGATGTGCGGTCGGAAGGAGAGGGCAGAATCCAAGGTCACTCCAAGGCAGCGGACTTGGTTGACCGTGAAGAGTGTGCAGCCATTGATCGTGACAGATAGGTCTGTTGGGTGGGTTGAGCAAGATGTGGAAAAATTATGAATTCTGTTTTATCCATATAAAGTTTTAAAAAGCGAGAGGAGAAGAAGGAGGGTATGGAAGATAGGCATTGTGAGATTCTGGATAGTAAGGTGGTGACGTCTGGACCAGAGAGGTAGATCTGTGTGTCGTCAGCATAAGAGTGATACTGAAAGCCATGGGACTCTATGAGATGTCCCAGACCAAAAGTGTAGATAGAGAAGAGCAGGGGTCCTAGAAGAGAGCCTTCCGGGACACCAACAGAGAGGGAATGAGACAAGGAGGTGGTGCGAGAGTGGGAGACGCTAAACGTCCGGTGTGTGAGGTATGATGTGATCCAGGAGAGGGCCAGGTCAGTGATGCCAAGAGATGAGAGAGTTTGCAAAAGAAGCGAGTGGTCGACAGTGTCAAAGGCAGAGGACAGGTCAAGGAGATGGAGGACAGAGTAATGTTTTTTGGTTTTGGCTGTTAGTAGGTCATTGGTGACTTTGGTAAGGGCAGTCTCAGTCGAGTGGTGGGGTCGGAAGCCAGATTGTAGGTGGTCAAAGAGGGAGCAGGAGGAGAGGTGATAGGACAGTTCAGAATGGACATGTTCAATTAGCTTTGAGGCATATGGAAGAAGTGATATGGGGCGATAACTGGACAAAGAAGATGGGTCAAGTGAAGGCTTTTTGAGGATGGGTGTAATGGTAGCATGTTTAAAAGCAGAGGGGAAGACATCAGAGGTTACTTATAGGTTGAAGAGATGAGTTAGGGCTGGGATTAACACTGTGGTGAGGTTAGGGATGTGGTGAGGTTAGGAATGGGGTGGGTTGTGATTGGGTCAAGTGCACAGGTGATGAGATGTGATCTGGAGAGTAGAGAGTTTTTCTTCTGTAATAGTGGAGAAGCGGGTTTTGGGAGAAGAGGACTGATCAGTTGTGTAGAGGGTCTGGCACTGGGGGACGGCAAAGTCTTCAGCTGATTAGAGAGGAGAGGGTGTGGGCACTGGGGGACGGAGAAGAGAGTTAAAAAAGTGTTAAAAAGTTGTTTAAGCTGTGGGCCAGGGAAGATATGAGAGATAAGAAGTAGGCCTGTTTTGCATCAGCGAGTGAGGATTTGAATATGAGGAGGGATTGCTTGCATGCGGTGAATTGATCTTTAGAATGGGATTTCTTCCATTGTCGCTCAGCAGCCCTGGAAGCTTGTCTGAGTTTTTTGGTCAAGTTGGTGTGCCAGGGTTGTCTGTTGATTTTTCAGGTTTTGTGGTGTGCTAACAATACATTGTGACATCATAATGTAATCCTGGATACTATCATCTGATTACTATACATTGTGACATCATAATGGAATCCTAGATACTATCACCTGCTGACCATACATTGTGACATCATAATGGAATCCTAGATACTATCACCTGCTGACCATACATTGTGACATCATAATGGAATTCTGGATACCACAATCTGCTGACCATACATTGTGACATCATAATGGAAACTTAGATACTATCATCTGCTCATCTTACATTGTGACATCATAATGGAATCCGGCATCCTATTATCTGTTGACCATACATTGTGATATCATAATGGAATACTGGATACTATTATCTGCTGACCATACATTGTGATATCATAATGGAACCCTGGATACTATTATATGCTGACAATACATTGTGACATCATACCCTAGATGAGATAATCACCCAAAAACTGGAAAAAAAAAAAAAAGTGTAAAAAAGCCATTTTTTGTCACCTTACATCACAAAAAGTGTAATAGCAAGCAATCAAAAAGTCATATGCACCCTATAATAGTACCAATCAAACCGTCATCTCATCCCCAAAAAAATTAGCCCCTACACTAGACATTCACCTAAAAAATAAATAAAACTACGGCTTTCCAAATGTGGAGACACAAAAAAGTAATATTTTTTTCAAAAATGCTTTGTTATGTAAAACTGAAACAAACAACCAAAAAAAGTTGTCATATTTGGTATTGTGGCGTCCGTAACAACCTGCTCTATAAAGATACCACATGATCTAACCTGTCAGATGAATGTTGTAAATAACAAAAAATAAAAACGGTGCCAAAACAGCTATTTATTTGTTACCTTGCCTCACAAAAAGTGTTATATAGAGCAACCAAAAATCATATGTACCCTAAAATAGTACCAACAAAACTGCCACCTTATCCCGTAGTTTCCAAAATAGAGTTTCTACTCTAGGGGTGCATCTGGCGGGCTTCAAATGGGACATGGTGTCAAAAAAACAGTCCAGAAAAATCTGCCTTCCAAAAACCGTATGGCGTTCCTTTCCTTCTGCGCAATGCTGTGTGCCCGTACAGCAGTTTACGACTACATATGGGGTGTTTCTGTAAACTACAGAATCAGGGCCATAAATATTGAGTTTTGTTTGGCTGTTAACCCATGCTTTGGAACTGGAAAAAATTGATTCAAATGGAAAATCTGACAAAAAAGTGAAATTCTGAAATTTCATCTTTATTTTCCATTAATTCTTGTGGAACACCTAAAGGGTTAACAAAGTTTGTAAAATCAGTTTTGTATACCTTGAGGGGTGCAGTTTCTAAAATGGGGTAACTTTTTTGGAGATTCTACTCTAGGGGTGCATCAGGTGGTCTTCAAATGTGACATAGGAGCTTAAAATTATCCCAGTGAAATCTGCTTTCCAAAAACCATATGGCGTTTCTTTCCTTCTGCGCAATGCCGTGTGCCCGTACAGAAGTTTACGACCACATATGGGGTGTTTCTGTAAACTACAGAATCAGGGCCATAAATATTGAGTTTTGTTTGGCTGTTAACCCTTGCTTTGTAACTAGAAAAAATTGATTCAAATGGAAAGTCTGACACAAAAGTGAAATTCTGAAATTTTATCTCTATTTTCCATTAATTCTTGTGGAACACCTAAAGGGTTAACAAAGTTTGTAAAATCAGTTTTGAATACCTTGAGGGGTGTAGTTTGTGTGGTTTCTATTATGTAAGCCTCACAAAGTGACTTCAGACCTGAACTGGTCCTTAAAAAGTGGGTTTTTGAAATTTTCTCAAAAATTTCAAGATTTGCTTCCAAACCTTCTAACATCCCCAAAAAATAAAATGGCATTCACAAAATGATCCAAACATGAAGTAGACATATGGGGAATGTAAAGCAATAACTATTTTTGGAGGTATTACTATCTTTTATAAAAGTAGAG
>NW_024400565.1:0-26590 GCF_905171765.1 Bufo bufo | reverse complement strand
CCATGGAACAGGCCACTGTCACACATTTAGGCCCAGGCACCCAGGCAGAGGAGAGAGGTCCCGTAACAGAGAATCTGGCCTTATGTCAGCACAGAATCTGTCTTCATGTCATAGCAGAGAATTAGGCATCACGTCACCCACCACTGGAACAGGCCACTGTCACACATTTAGGCCCAGGCACCCAGACAGAGGAGAGCGGTCCCGTAACAGAGAATCTGGCTTTATGTCAGTGCAGAATCAGTCTTCATGTCATAGCAGAGAATCAGGCTTCACGTCACCCACCACTGGAACAGGCCACTGTCACACATTTAGGCCCAGGCACCCAGGCAGAGGAGAGAGGTCCCGTAACAGAGAATCTGGCCTTATGTCAGCGCAGAATCAGTCTTCATGTCATAGCAGAGAATCAGGCTTCACGTCACCCACCACTGGAACAGGCCACTGTCACACATTTAGGCCCAGGCACCCAGGCAGAGGAGAGAGGTCCCGTAACAGAGAATCTGGCCTTATGTCAGCGCAGAATCAGTCTTCATGTCATAGCAGAGAATCAGGCTTCACGTCACCCACCACTGGAACAGGCCACTGTCACACATTTAGGCCCAGGCACCCAGACAGAGGAGAGCGGTCCCGTAACAGAGAATCTGGCTTTATGTCAGTGCAGAATCAGTCTTCATGTCATAGCAGAGAATCAGGCTTCACGTCACCCACCACTGGAACAGGCCACTGTCACACATTTAGGCCCAGGCACCCAGGCAGAGGAGAGAGGTCGCGTAACAGAGAATCTGGCTTCATGTCAGCACAGAATAAGTCTTCATGTCATAGCAGAGAATCAGGCATCACGTCACCCACCACTGGAACAGGCCACTGTCACACATTTAGGCCCAGGCACCCAGGCAGAGGAGAGAGGTCCCGTAACAGAAAATCTGGCCTTATGTCAGCGCAGAATCAGTCTTCATGTCATAGCAGAGAATCAGGCTTCACGTCACCCACCACTGGAACAGGCCACTGTCACACATTTAGGCCCAGGCACCCAGGCAGAGGAGAGATGTCCCGTAACAGAGAATCTGGCCTTATGTCAGCACAGAATCTGTCTTCATGTCATAGCAGAGAATCAGGCATCACGTCACCCACCACTGGAACAGGCCACTGTCACACATTTAGGCCCAGGCACCCAGGCAGAGGAGAGAGGTCCCGTAACAGAGAATCTGGCCTTATTTTAGCGCAGAATCAGTCTTCATGTCATAGCAGAGAATCAGGCTTCACGTCACCCACCACTGGAACAGGCCACTGTCACACATTTAGGCCCAGGCACCCAGACAGAGGAGAGCGGTCCAGTAACAGAGAATCTGGCTTTATGTCAGGGCAGAATCAGTTTTCATGTCATAGCAGAGAATCAGGCTTTACGTCACCCACCACTGGAACAGGCCACTGTCACACATTTAGGCCCAGGCACCCAGGCAGAGGAGAGAGGTCGCGTAACAGAGAATCTGGCTTCATGTCAGCACAGAATACGTCTTCATGTCATAGCAGAGAATCAGGCATCACGTCACCCACCACTGGAACAGGCCACTGTCACACATTTAGGCCCAGGCACCCAGGCAGAGGAGAGAGGTCCCGTAACAGAGAATCTGGCATTATGTCAGCGCAGAATCAGTCTTCATGTCATAGCAGAGAATCAGGCTTCACATCACCCACCACTGGAACAGGCCACTGTCACACATTTAGGCCCAGGCACCCAGGCAGAGGAGAGAGGTCACGTAACAGAGAATCTGGCCTTATGTCAGCACAGAATCTGTCTTCATGTCATAGCAGAGAATCAGGCATCACGTCACCCACCACTGGAACAGGCCACTGTCACACATTTAGGCCCAGGCACCCAGGCAGAGGAGAGAGGTCCCGTAACAGAAAATCTGGCCTTATGTCAGCGCAGAATCAGTCTTCATGTCATAGCAGAGAATCAGGCTTCACGTCACCCACCACTGGAACAGGCCACTGTCACACATTTAGGCCCAGGCACCCAGGCAGAGGAGAGAGGTCGCGTAACAGAGAATCTGGCTTCATGTCAGCACAGAATAAGTCTTCATGTCATAGCAGAGAATCAGGCATCACGTCACCCACCACTGGAACAGGCCACTGTCACACATTTAGGCCCAGGCACCCAGGCAGAGGAGAGAGGTCCCGTAACAGAGAATCTGGCCTTATGTCAGCACAGAATCTGTCTTCATGTCATAGCAGAGAATCAGGCATCACGTCACCCACCACTGGAACAGGCCACTGTCACACATTTAGGCCCAGGCACCCAGGCAGAGGAGAGAGGTCCCGTAACAGAGAATCTGGCCTTATTTTAGCGCAGAATCAGTCTTCATGTCATAGCAGAGAATCAGGCTTCACGTCACCCACCACTGGAACAGGCCACTGTCACACATTTAGGCCCAGGCACCCAGACAGAGGAGAGCGGTCCAGTAACAGAGAATCTGGCTTTATGTCAGTGCAGAATCAGTCTTCATGTCATAGCAGAGAATCAGGCTTCACGTCACCCACCACTGGAACAGGCCACTGTCACACATTTAGGCCCAGGCACCCAGGCAGAGGAGAGAGGTCGCGTAACAGAGAATCTGGCTTCATGTCAGCACAGAATAAGTCTTCATGTCATAGCAGAGAATCAGGCATCACGTCACCCACCACTGGAACAGGCCACTGTCACACATTTAGGCCCAGGCACCCAGACAGAGGAGAGCGGTCCCGTAACAGAGAATCTGGCTTTATGTCAGTGCAGAATCAGTCTTCATGTCATAGCAGAGAATCAGGCTTCACGTCACTCACCACTGGAACAGGCCACTGTCACACATTTAGGCCCAGGCACCCAGGCAGAGGAGAGAGGTCGCGTAACAGAGAATCTGGCTTCATGTCAGCACAGAATAAGTCTTCATGTCATAGCAGAGAATCAGGCATCACGTCACCCACCACTGGAACAGGCCACTGTCACACATTTAGGCCCAGGCACCCAGGCAGAGGAGAGAGGTCCCGTAACAGAGAATCTGGCCTTATGTCAGCGCAGAATCAGTCTTCATGTCATAGCAGAGAATCAGGCTTCACGTCACCCACCACTGGAACAGGCCACTGTCACACATTTAGGCCCAGGAACCCAGACAGAGGAGAGCGGTCCCGTAACAGAGAATCTGGCTTTATGTCAGTGCAGAATCAGTCTTCATGTCATAGCAGAGAATCAGGCTTCACGTCACTCACCACTGGAACAGGCCACTGTCACACATTTAGGCCCAGGCACCCAGGCAGAGGAGAGAGGTCGCGTAACAGAGAATCTGGCTTCATGTCAGCACAGAATAAGTCTTCATGTCATAGCAGAGAATCAGGCATCACGTCACCCACCACTGGAACAGGCCACTGTCACACATTTAGGCCCAGGCACCCAGGCAGAGGAGAGAGGTCCCGTAACAGAGAATCTGGCCTTATGTCAGCGCAGAATCAGTCTTCATGTCATAGCAGAGAATCAGGCTTCACGTCACCCACCACTGGAACAGGCCACTGTCACACATTTAGGCCCAGGCACCCAGACAGAGGAGAGCGGTCCCGTAACAGAGAATCTGGCTTTATGTCAGTGCAGAATCAGTCTTCATGTCATAGCAGAGAATCAGGCTTCACGTCACTCACCACTGGAACAGGCCACTGTCACACATTTAGGCCCAGGCACCCAGGCAGAGGAGAGAGGTCGCGTAACAGAGAATCTGGCTTCATGTCAGCACAGAATAAGTCTTCATGTCATAGCAGAGAATCAGGCATCACGTCACCCACCACTGGAACAGGCCACTGTCACACATTTAGGCCCAGGCACCCAGGCAGAGGAGAGAGGTCCCGTAACAGAAAATCTGGCCTTATGTCAGCGCAGAATCAGTCTTCATGTCATAGCAGAGAATCAGGCTTCACGTCACTCACCACTGGAACAGGCCACTGTCACACATTTAGGCCCAGGCACCCAGGTAGAGGAGAGAGGTCCCGTAACAGAGAATCTGGCCTTATGTCAGCACAGAATCTGTCTTCATGTCATAGCAGAGAATCAGGCATCACGTCACCCACCACTGGAACAGGCCACTGTCACACATTTAGGCCCAGGCACCCAGGCAGAGGAGAGAGGTCCCGTAACAGAGAATCTGGCCTTATTTTAGCGCAGAATCAGTCTTCATGTTATAGCAGAGAATCAGGCTTCACGTCACCCACCACTGGAACAGGCCACTGTCACACATTTAGGCCCAGGCACCCAGACAGAGGAGAGCGGTCCAGTAACAGAGAATCTGGCTTTATGTCAGTGCAGAATCAGTCTTCATGTCATAGCAGTGAATCAGGCTTCACGTCACCCACCACTGGCACAGGCCACTGTCACACATTTAGGCCCAGGCACCCAGGCAGAGGAGAGAGGTCGCGTAACAGAGAATCTGGCTTCATGTCAGCACAGAATAAGTCTTCATGTCATAGCAGAGAATCAGGCATCACGTCACCCACCACTAGAACAGGCCACTGTCACATATTTAGGCCCAGGCACCCAGGCAGAGGAGAGAGGTCGCGTAACAGAGAATCTGGCTTCATGTCAGCACAGAATAAGTCTTCATGTCATAGCAGAGAATCAGGCATCACGTCACCCACCACTGGAACAGGCCACTGTCACACATTTAGGCCCAGGCACCCAGGCAGAGGAGAGAGGTCGCGTAACAGAGAATCTGGCTTCATGTCAGCACAGAATAAGTCTTCATGTCATAGCAGAGAATCAGGCATCACGTCACCCACCACTGGAACAGGCCACTGTCACACATTTAGGCCCAGGCACCCAGGCAGAGGAGAGAGGTCCCGTAACAGAGAATCTGGCCTTATGTCAGCGCAGAATCAGTCTTCATGTCATAGCAGAGAATCAGGCTTCACGTCACCCACCACTGGAACAGGCCACTGTCACACATTTAGGCCCAGGCACCCAGACAGAGGAGAGCGGTCCCGTAACAGAGAATCTGGCTTTATGTCAGTGCAGAATCAGTCTTCATGTCATAGCAGAGAATCAGGCTTCACGTCACCCACCACTGGAACAGGCCACTGTCACACATTTAGGCCCAGGCACCCAGGCAGAGGAGAGAGGTCGCGTAACAGAGAATCTGGCTTCATGTCAGCACAGAATAAGTCTTCATGTCATAGCAGAGAATCAGGCATCACGTCACCCACCACTGGAACAGGCCACTGTCACACATTTAGGCCCAGGCACCCAGGCAGAGGAGAGAGGTCCCGTAACAGAAAATCTGGCCTTATGTCAGCGCAGAATCAGTCTTCATGTCATAGCAGAGAATCAGGCTTCACGTCACCCACCACTGGAACAGGCCACTGTCACACATTTAGGCCCAGGCACCCAGGCAGAGGAGAGAGGTCCCGTAACAGAGAATCTGGCCTTATGTCAGCACAGAATCTGTCTTCATGTCATAGCAGAGAATCAGGCATCACGTCACCCACCACTGGAACAGGCCACTGTCACACATTTAGGCCCAGGCACCCAGGCAGAGGAGAGAGGTCCCGTAACAGAGAATCTGGCCTTATTTTAGCGCAGAATCAGTCTTCATGTTATAGCAGAGAATCAGGCTTCACGTCACCCACCACTGGAACAGGCCACTGTCACACATTTAGGCCCAGGCACCCAGACAGAGGAGAGCGGTCCAGTAACAGAGAATCTGGCTTTATGTCAGTGCAGAATCAGTCTTCATGTCATAGCAGTCAATCAGGCTTCACGTCACCCACCACTGGCACAGGCCACTGTCACACATTTAGGCCCAGGCACCCAGGCAGAGGAGAGAGGTCGCGTAACAGAGAATCTGGCTTCATGTCAGCACAGAATAAGTCTTCATGTCATAGCAGAGAATCAGGCATCACGTCACCCACCACTGGAACAGGCCACTGTCACACATTTAGGCCCAGGCACCCAGGCAGAGGAGAGAGGTCCCGTAACAGAGAATCTGGCATTATGTCAGCGCAGAATCAGTCTTCATGTCATAGCAGAGAATCAGGCTTCACATCACCCACCACTGGAACAGGCCACTGTCACACATTTAGGCCCAGGCACCCAGGCAGAGGAGAGAGGTCACGTAACAGAGAATCTGGCCTTATGTCAGCACAGAATCTGTCTTCATGTCATAGCAGAGAATCAGGCATCACGTCACCCACCACTGGAACAGGCCACTGTCACACATTTAGGCCCAGGCACCCAGGCAGAGGAGAGAAGTCCCGTAACAGAGAATCTGGCCTTATGTCAGCGCAGAATCAGTCTTCATGTCATAGCAGAGAATCAGGCTTCACGTCACCCACCACTGGAACAGGCCACTGTCACACATTTAGGCCCCGGCACCCAGACAGAGGAGAGCGGTCCCGTAACAGAGAATCTGGCCTTATGTCAGCGCAGAATCAGTCTTCATGTCATAGCAGAGAATCAGGCTTCACGTCACCCACCACTGGAACAGTCCACTGTCACATATTTAGGTCCAGGCACCTAGGCAGAGGAGAGAGGTCGCGTAACAGAGAATCTGGCTTCATGTCAGCACAGAATAAGTCTTCATGTCATAGCAGAGAATCAGGCATCACGTCACCCACCACTGGAACAGGCCACTGTCACACATTTAGGCCCCGGCACCCAGGCAGAGGAGAGGTTCATTCAACTTTGGGTTGCCCTGCAATATAATAATAAAAAGAAATTAAAAATAGTATTGAATGAGGAAGTGCCCTGGAGTAAAATAATATATTGTTAAGGGGAGGTAGTTAATATCTAATCTGCACAAGGGATGGACAGGTCCTGTGGGATCCATGCCTGGTTCATTTTTATGAACGTCAGCGTGTCCACATTGGCTGTAGACAGGCGGCTGCGTTTGTCTGTAATGACGCCCCCTGCCGTGCTGAATACACGTTCAGACAAAACGCTGGCCGCCGGGCAGGCCAGCACCTCCAAGGCATAAAAGGCTAGCTCTGGCCACGTGGACAATTTGGAGACCCAGAAGTTGAATGGGGCCGAACCATTAGTCAGTACGTGGAGGGGTGTGCACAGGTACTGTTCCACCATGTTAGTGAAATGTTGCATCCTGCTAACACGTTCCGTATCAGGTGGTGGTGCACTTAGCTGTGGCGTGTTGACAAAACTTTTCCACATCTCTGCCATGCTAACCCTGCCCTCAGAGGAGCTGGGCGTGACACAGCTGCGTTGGCGATCTCTTGCTCCTCCTCTGCCTTCGCCTTGGGCTTCCACTGGTTCCCCTGTGACATTTGGGAATGCTCTCAGTAGCGCGTCTACCAACGTCCGCTTGTATTTGCGCATCTTCCTATCACGCTCCAGTGTAGGAAGTAAGGTGGGCACATTGTATTTGTACCAGGGATCCAGCAGGGTGGCAACCCAGTAGTCCGCACACGTTAAAATGTGGGCAACTCTGCTGTCGTTGCGCAGGCACTGCAGCATGTAGTCGCTCATGTGTGCCAGGCTGCCCAGAGTTAAGGACAAGCTGTCCTCTGTGGGAGGCGTATCGTCATCGTCCTGTGTTTCCCCCCAGCCACGCACCAGTGATGGGCCCGAGCTGCTTTGGGTGCCACCCCGCTGTGAACATGCTTCATCCTCATCCTCCTCCACCTCCTCCTCATCCTCGTCCTCCTCGTCCTCCAGTAGTGGGCCCTGTCTGGCCACATTTGTACCTGGCCTCTGGTGTTGCAAAAAACCTCCCTCTGAGTCACTTCGAAGAGACTGGCCTGAAAGTGCTAAAAATGACCCCTCTTCCTCCTCTTCCTCCTGGGCCACCTCCTCTTCCATCATCGCCCTAAGTGTTTTCTCAAGGAGACATAGAAGTGGTATTGTAACGCTGATAACGGCGTCATCGCCACTGGCCATGTTGGTGGAGTAAGCGAAACAGCGCAACAGGGCACACAGGTCTCGCATGGAGGCCCAGTCATTGGTGGTGAAGTGTGTCTGATCCACAGTGCGACTGACCCGTGCGTGCTGCAGCTGAAACTCCACTATGGCCTGCTGCTGCTCGCACAGTCTGTCCAGCATATGCAAGGTGGAGTTCCACCTGGTGGGTACGTCGCATATGAGGCGGTGAGCGGGAAGGCGGAAGTTATGCTGTAGCGCGGACAGGCGAGCAGCGGCAGGGTGTGAACGCCGGAAGCGCGAACAGACGGCCCGCACTTTATGCAGCAGCTCTGACATGTCGGGGTAGTTGCGAATGAACTTCTGCACCACCAAATTCAGCACATGCGCCAGGCAAGGGATGTGCGTCAAACCGGCTAGTCCCAGAGCTGCAACGAGATTTCGCCCATTATAGCACACCACCAGGCCGGGCTTGAGGCTCACCGGCAGCAACCACTCGTCGGTCTGTTGTTCTATACCCCGCCACAACTCCTGTGCGGTGTGGGGCCTGTCCCCCAAACATATGAGTTTCAGAATGGCCTGCTGACGTTTACCCCGTGCTGTGCTGAAGTTGGTGGTGAAGGTGTGTGACTGACTGGATGAGCAGGTGGAAGAAGAGGAGGAGGAAGCTGAGGAGGAGGAGGAGGAGACAGGAGGCAAAGAATGTTGCCCTGCGATCCTTGGCGGCGGAAGGACGTGCGCCAAACAGCTCTCCGCCTGGGGCCCAGCCGCCACTACATTTACCCAGTGTGCAGTTAGGGAGATATAGCGTCCCTGGCCGTGCTTACTGGTCCACGTATCTGTGGTTAGGTGGACCTTGCCACAGATGGCGTTGCGCAGTGCACACTTGATTTTATCGGACACTTGTTTGTGCAGGGAAGGGCACGGCTCTCTTGGAGAAGTAGTGGCGGCTGGGAACAACATACTGTGGGACAGCAAGTGACATGAGCTGTTTGAAGCTGTGTGTGTCCACCAGCCTAAATGACAGCATTTCATAGGCCAGTAGTTTAGAAATGCTGGCATTGAGGGCCAGGGATCGAGGGTGGCTAGGTGGGAATTTACGCTTTCTCTCAAATGTTTGTGAGATGGAGAGCTGAACGCTGCCGTGTGACATGGTTGAGATGCTTGGTGACGCAGGTTGTGGTGTTGGTGGTACATCCCATGTTTGCTGGGCGGCAGGTGCCAACGTTCCTCCAGAGGCAGAGGAAGAGGCGGCAGCAGCAGCAGAAGAGGCCGAGGCGGCGGCAGCAGCAGAAGAGGCCGAGGCGGCAGCAGCAGAAGAGGCAGCAGGGGGAGGTCATGCAGGTTGTGCTAAGGTTCAGAACGTTAATGCCTCGCTTCACAGCGTGCAAACTACTCGGGTCTTGTCGTCAGCACATTGTTTGAAGAAGTGCCATGCCAGGGAACTCCTTGAAGCTGCCTTTGGGGTGCTCGGTCCCAGATGGCGGCGGTCAGTAGCAGGCGGCGGTCAGTAGCAGGTGGAGTCTCTTGGCGGCGGGTGTTCTAATTTTGCCCACTGCTCCCTCTTTTGCTACGCTGTTGGCTCGGTCTCACCACTGCCTCTTCCTCCGAACTGTGAAAGTCAGTGGCACGACCTTCATTCCATGTGGGGTCTAGGACCTCATCGTCCCCTGCATCGTCTTCCACCCAGTCTTGATCCCTGACCTCCTGTTCAGTCTGCACACTGCAGAAAGACGCAGCAGTTGGCACCTGTGTTTCGTCATCATCAGAGACGTGCTGAGGTGGTATTCCCATGTCCTCATCATCAGGAAACATAAGTGGTTGTGCGTTAGTGCATTCTATCTCTTCCACCCCTGGTGAAGAGCTAGGTGGATGCCCTTGGGAAACCCTGGCAGCAGAGTCTTCAAACAGCATAAGAGACTGCTGCATAACTTGAGGCTCAGACAGTTTCCCTGATATGCATGGGGGTGATGTGACAGACTGATGGGCTTGGTTTTCATGCGCCATCTGTGCGCTTTCTGCAGAAGATTGGGTGGCAGATAATGTGAACGTGCTGGATGCACTGTCGGCCACCCAATTAACTAATGCCTGTACCTGCTCAGGCCTTACCATCCTTAGAACGGCATTGGGCCCCACCAAATATCCCTGTAAATTCTGGCGGCTACTGGGACCTGAGGTATTTGGTACACTAGGACGTGTGGCTGTGGCAGAACGGCCACGTCCTCTCCCAGCACCAGAGGGTCCACTAACACCACCACGACCATGTCCACGTCCGCGTCCCTTAGATGTTTTCCTCATTGTTCCCGTTCACCACAATTTTGAGAATGGCAAATTTGGGAATAGTTTTTCAACCCAGAAATTAAAGTGTGCTTTTACGGTCACTACAAATAACTTGACCAGCTAAAACAGTACAGATTTGCTTGAATAGAAATGTGAGACCTGTTTTTTTTTGCACTGTGTGACAGGTTAAGGTTTAATCTCAGAATCAGACTTCTATCTGCACGGTAGCGTGTGTCTTAGGTTTTTCTGAATGACACTATCAGTACCTTCAATGTAAGATATCCTTTTTGGGATAGATTTCAAGTAGGCCTCAAATACCAGAAACTAGTTATTTTGAGAATGGCAAATTTGGGAATAGTTTTTCAACCCAGAAAAAAAAGTGTGCTTTTACGGTCGCTACAAATAACTTGACCAGCTAAAACAGTACAGATTTGCTTGAATAGAAATGTGAGACCTGTTTTTTTTGCACTGTGTGACAGGTTAAGGTTTAATCTCAGAATCAGACTTCTATCTGCACGGTAGCGTGTGTCTTAGGTTTTTCTGAATGACACTATCAGTACCTTCAATGTAAGATATCCTTTTTGGGATAGATTTCAAGTAGGCCTCAAATACCAGAAACTAGTTATTTTGAGAATGGCAAATTTGGGAATAGTTTTTCAACCCAGAACAAAAAGTGTGCTTTTACGGTCGCTACAAATAACTTGACCAGCTAAAACAGTACAGATTTGCTTGAATAGAAATGTCAGATCTATTTTTTAGGCGCTGGGTGACAGGCTCAACTTGCCCCTGATGTAGTATATGGCCAAAAAATAACCACACTGTTGATGGTTAAATGCACTTGGGTGACACAGGCTCAGCCTGCACCAGATGTAGTATATGGCCAAAAAATAATCAGACTGTTGATGGTTAAATGCACTTCGGTGACACAGGCTCAGCCTGCAGCTGATGTAGTATATGGCCAAAAAATAACCAGACTGTTGATGGTTAAATGCACTTCGGTGACACAGACTCAGCCTGCAGCTGATGTAGGATATAGCACAAAATAACCACACTATTGATGGTTAAATACACTTGGTGATAGCTTGTGCTGGCGCACCACAAGTCACAAAATGGCCGCCGATCACCCCAGAAAAAAAGTGATCTAAAAACGCTCTGGGCAGCCTCAAAAAAGTGAGCAAGTCAATACTAGCACTTCAATGATCCACAGCTGCAGATCGATCACAGAATGAAGTCTTTTGGAGGAGTTAATCACTGCCTAATCTCGCCCTAACGTCGCAGCTGCAACCTCTCCCTATGCTTCAATCAGCAGAGTGACGTGCAGTGCAACGTGACCTAAGCTTATATAGAGGCTGGGTCACATGCTGCACTGGCCAATCACAGCCATGCCAATAGTAGGCAAGGCTGTGATGGCCTCTTGGGGCAAGTAGTATGACGCTTGTTGATTGGCTGCTTTGCAGCCTTTCAAAAAGCGCCAAGAAAGCGCCGAACACCGAACCCGAACACAGACTTTTACGAAAATGTTCGGGTTCGGGTCCGTGTCACGGACACCCCAAAATTCGGTACGAACCCGAACTATACAGTTCGGGTTCGCTCATCCCTAATAAGGATATTCTTTCTCCCAAAACATGATAGTTATGGAAAGTCCACTGAGTCCAGCTGGGTGGCTATTGAGAGCAACAGGGGTTTGTAGTTTAGTTTAAATAAATCTGACAGGTACGGGGTAAGCTTTACCCCAAGAAGGTATGTCAGTTGTTGGGTGTGCCAGTTAAATGGGGAATCCCTCTGGAGGGAGGAGAGAATTAGGGGTGAAAGGCAAATATGAAGCACCTGGGATTTGGATGGATTAACTTTAAAATTGGATACGGAGCCAAAGTGGCTAAGTATCGAGAGGATGATACTCATAGTTTTACAGGGGTTTGTTGTGAGGATCAGTAAATCATCTGCAAAGGCAGCAAGCTTGAATTCAGAACCCTCCACAGAAAGGCCTCTGATTTCATTCTCCCGTCTGAGAGCTTGTAATAGAGTTTCCATGACCAGGACAAAGAGGAGGGGGGAAAGGAGGCAACCCTGCCTAGTTCCGTTCCTGATTGGGAAAGGGGAAGATAAGATTCCATTGACCGACACGGACGCCGAAGAGCAGGAGTACATAGAGAACACCGCGTTAATGTAGGGTTCAGGAATCCCAAACTTAGACATAGTCAACTTGATATAAGTCCAGTCAACCCTGTCAAATGCTTTTTCGGCATCTGTGCCAATCAGGACTAAGGGGATTGATTTATAAGAAGCATAAAATAGGGCATTTAAGACCTTTGTAGTATTGTCCTTTCCATCACGTCCCCTTACAAATCCCACCTGGTCAGAGTGGATTACGCTAGGTAAAAGGCCCTGTAATCTAGTAGCCAGTATCTTGGCTATTAATTTGAGGTCTACATTGAGTAGTGAGATCGGGCGGTAGCTGGAGCATGATGAAGGGTCTTTGCCCTCCTTGGGGATGATAGTAATGGTGGCTCTAGTCATATCAGCAGAGATGGAATGGTTGAGCATTGAGAAGTTGCATATGGGAAGTAGGAAGGGAAGGAGGGAGTTCCGGAAGGTTTGAGTAGTATGATATAGGAAGGCCATCTGGACCTGGGCATTTACCTTTAGGGGTGGAGTTAACGGCCAGCGTCAACTCGGAGATAGTGAATGGTTTTATTAGGGAGTTACGTTGGGATATGGTCAAAGTCGGGAGTTGGAGAGAATCCTGGAATGAGTTGATATTGACCTCTATTCCCTGGGAGGGGTTTGGGAGCTTAGAGGCAGGTAGATTGTACAATGACTCCTAAAAAAGCTTAAACTGCTCAGCAATCTCTTCTGCTTTAAATATTAGATCTCCCCTCGGGGATTTGATGCTCTGAACGTGGCGGGAGCTTCTTCCTTCTTCTCTGTTTAATTCAATGCATTATAAATTTGGATGCCTTGTTACCATGTGCGGAGAATTTCTGTTGAGCAGACAAGAAATACTTGGCTGAACGCTCATTCAGAAGATTCTTTAGTTCAGTTTTGAGGAAAGAGAGTACCACAAGTTGCTGAGTGAGTAAGGATTGCTTATGAACTTTTTCTAGTATGTGTATCTTTGACAACAGGGACGTGTACTTTTTCTCTGATTTCTTTTTAAGGAAGGAGCAAAGTCCAATCAATCTACCCCTAATATATGCCTTGTGCACATCCCACAGAACCTGGGGGGATATGTCCGGGGTATTGTTAATAGAGAAATAATCATCCAGGTAGGAGGCAATCTGAGATTTGTAGTTAGGGTTGCCCAGCAAGGACTTATTGAACCTCCAATTAATGTTCTTACCCGACCTGGAGGTAGGATGGGCATCACAAAATATTGGGGAGTGGTCCGAGCGTGTAATATCACCAATCTTTGCTGTGGAGCAGAGCTGTAGATGTTCTCTCGAGATAAAGATGTAGTCTATTCTACTATATGAATTGTTTGCTGGGGAATAAAAAGAGTAATCACGTGAGCTAGGATTAAGGCAGCGCCAAGTATCTAATACCCCAGATTGAAAAGTTTTTAAAGGGGGATAGCAGATCTTTTAGAGGAGGTATCCATGAAGTCACCAGCTATAATTAGGGTCCCCGCTCTGTGAGTTTCAACTAGGCAAAATAAGGGAGGAAAGCCAGGTAATTTAATTTGTATTTGGGGCGTATACATTCACAAATGTGAATAGGGTCGGTCCCACCAGGCAGAGTCAGGGCAATAAAGATACAGTCTTGTTTGGCTGTTAACCCTTGCTTTGGGTTAAAATAGAAAATTTGGCAAAAAAAAGAAATTCTCAAATTTCATCCCCATTTGCCAATAACTCTTGTGCAACGCCTAAAGGGTTAACAACGTTTGTAAAATCAGTTTTGAATACCTTGAGGGGTGTAGTTTCTTAGATGGGGTCACTTTTAGGGAGTTTCTACTCCAGGGGTGCATCGGGGGGGTTGAAACAGGACACGGTGTAAATAAACCAGTCCATAAAAATCAGCTCTCCAAAAACCACACGGCGCTCCTTTCCCTCTATGCCCCGCCGTGTGGCCGTACAGGAGTGTACAACCACATATGGGGTGTTTCTGTAAATGGCAGAGTCAGGGCAATAAAGATACAGTCTTTTTTGGCTGTTAACCCTTGCTTTATTAGTGGAAAAAATGGGTTAAAATGGAAAATTTGGCCAAAAAATTAAATTCTCAAATTTCATCCCCATTTGCCAATAACTCTTGTGCAACACCTAAAGGGTTAGCGACGTTTGCAAAATCCGTTTTGGATACCTTGAGGGTGTAGTTTCTTAGATGGGGTCACTTTTAGGGAGTTTCTATTCTAGGGTTGCATCAGGGGGGCTTCAAATGGGACACGTAAATAATCCAGTCCAGCAAAATCTTCCTTCCAAAAACCATATGGCGCACCTTTCCCTCTACGCCCTACTGTGTGGCCATACAGTAGTTTACAACCACATATGGGGTGTTTCTGTAAAGGGCAGAGGCAGGGCAATAAAGATAGTCTTGTTTGGCTGTTAACCCTTGCGTTGTTAGTGGAAAAAATGGGTTAAAATGGAAAATTTGGCAAAAAAATGAAATTCTCAAATTTCATCCCCATTTGCCAATAACTCTTGTGCAACACCTAAAGGGTTAACGAAGTTAGTAAAATCAGTTTTGAATACCTTGAGGGGTGTAGTTTATAGAATGGGGTCATTTTTGGGTGGTTTCTATTATGTAAGCCTCGCAAAGTGACTTCAGACCTGTACTGGTTTTTGAAAATTTCTGAAAAATTTAAAGATTTGCTTCTAAACTTCTAAGCCTTGTTAACATCCCCAAAAAATTAAATATTATTCCCAAAATTATCCAAACATGAAGTAGACATATGGGGAATGTAAAGTAATAACAATTTTTGGAGATATTACTATGTATTATAGAAGTAGAGAAATTGAAAACTTGGAAATTTGCAATTTTTTACAAATTTTTGCTAAATTTGGTATTTTTTTTATTAAAAAAAATGATTTTTTTTTACTTCATTTTACCAGTGTCATGGCGTACAATATGTGACGGAAAAACAATCTCATAATGGCTTGCATAAGTCAAAGCGTTTTAAAATGATCACCACTTAAAGTGACACTTGTCAGATTTGCAAAAAATGGCCTGGTCCTTAAGGTGAAATAAGGCTGTGTCCCAAAAGGGTTAATTGATGCGCGCCCCCTACTTTCATTCAATGCTTAAACTTTAATAACTTGTCCCACATTTGTGCTTCAATAATTTATCCCACTTTTCCGCTCAATCATATTTAATTTAAAAAAATGTACCTCCCTTGGATGTGGTCTCTCTTTCTCACGCTTCCTCTCCGGCATGGAACCCTGATTCTCCGATAACAGTGATCAACATGGTAGGCTAAGAAAAGAACATCGAAAGTTGATTTAGAAGATATCCAAAAGGATCGTGGACGTCACCGTGACGTGCAATCAGGCAGAAGTTATCTAGAGTTTGCAAAGTGGCAGCAGGGCCTCTCCTGTCTAACATTTCCAAATCCTAAATACTCCAGTGACATTCCCTATAATTTTTTATTAATCATTCTAATAAGAGGGCATCTTAAGAGTCCTGTATTGTTATTTATCGTCACTACCTCCTCGAGTCGGGAGTGGGTAATTGCCTCGCGCCCCCTCCTTTCCTTCGATTTTTTCGTTTTAAGAACTTTTATCATATTTCCACTCGATCACAATAAAATTTTATCCATTGATCTCCCTTGGATGTGGTCTCTCTTTCTCACGCTCCCTCTCCGGCGTGGTACCCTGATTCGCCGATAACCGTGATCAACATGGTAGGTTCAGAAAAGAACATCAAAAGTTGATAGAGAAGATATCCAAATGGTCTCCAAATTGGGCATATGGCCTGATCTTGCCCTTTACGCCTTGGAGGTGCTGGCCTGCCCTGCAGCCAGTGTATTGTCTGAACGTGTGTTTAGCACGACTGGAGGGGGTAATCACAAGTTATATTTCCCAATGTTTTGGGGTGTACCCTAATAAAAAATAAAAAAATTTAAACCAAAAAGCAGTGTAGGCTACCTCCTCCTCCTCCACCGTCACTTCCACCTACACCGCCACATCCACTGCCTCCTCAACCTCCTACTCCATATGGACCTCGTCCTCCAAGATTAAGATTATTATTTTTTATTTTTATGTATTTTATGTTATTTAAAGTCATTTCCCTTTGCACGTTTGTTTGCAGAGCACTTGCCATGCTCTTAACCACATTTTGCTGGCATTTTCAGCCCTCTAGCCCTTACCATGACATTTTTAGAGCCATTTTAGTGCTCAAAAGTTCGGGTCCCCATTGACTTCAATGCGGTTCGGGGTCAAGTTCGGGTCCCAAACTCGAACTTTTTTGTGAAGTTCGGCCGAACCCGAAAATCCAGTTGTACGCTCAACTTTATTAGTGATGAGTGGCAGGGGCAATATTCGAATTCGCGATATTTCGCAAATATTTGGTAGAATATTCATCATATATTTGCGAATTCTAGATTATTTTTTTGATTGCAAAAAATCAGCAATGTAATATTCCCGTAATGCACACAAAATACAGGCGTGGGTCACTATAGCTACATTTTTCAAGCTGCTAGAAGTTTCCTGAGACTGGAGAAAATGGTTGGAACGGCAGAACATTACAATAGCTTTATATGCAGAAAGAGTTCTCCAATATATTCACAATTGCGAAATCGGCACTAATGATGCAAATATTTTGGCACAATACGTGCAACTTCACATTTTAACAGGTCTGACTACTTGTTAGTGATTGGTGCATTAAGTTTTGTTGTGAACTTGTGACATCACAGCACTATGTATGTATGTAGCATACATACATACATACATACATACAGCACTATGTATGTAGCATGTATGTATGGACAGCAAAGCCTATCAGCTACAGTATATCATATCTAACCTACACTGACTATTTCCCACTATCTGTATTATATGTATAAGCTAACTAACTAACTAACTAACTAATGTATTGGCACAGGAAATCAGAGAGCACAGCAATAACACTGCTGTCTCTCTCAGATCTGCAAAATACTGCATACAAGGGCTGCTGGGGAGGTTCTTATATAGTAAGGGGGTAGGCAACTTTCCTATTGGTTGCTAGGGATGTTGCTAAGCTCAGACAAAGACATTGCAGCCTTCTTATTGGCCCACAAGTAATAAGGGAGGTTACTGATGAAAAATAAATCTAGAATATTAAAAATTTATTCAAAAATATCACTATATTCTAAATATTCGCACGTTCTCGAAGTGCCGATATTCGCGATTAATATTTGCTATTCGAATATTTTCGCCCAACACTAATGATGATGGATGGTAAACTGCAACTTGGGGTAAATGGAATTAAGGAAAACATGGAATTGTAAAAGGGAATCCAATGTGCCCTCCCATATGCAAAATATATTGTTGATGTAGCGTTTCCATACTAAAGCGTGTGCTATAAAGCTGGAATCCATGTTCAGAAAGGTATTCTCGAAATCTGCCATATAGCAATTAGCATAGGGAAGCACTACATTGCGGTACCCTGTCGCTGAAGAAAGAAATCATCACCAAACATAATGACGTTTTTATTGAGGACTAGTTCTAGTAATTCCATACAGAAAGATATACTGGTTGGTTGCATTGTGGTAGTGTGTAGTAGATTGTTGACTGCTCTCAAACCTTTTTCGTGCTGAATTGATGTGTACAAGCTAGTGACGTCCCATGTAACAAGAATTGTGTCCTGTGTGAGTGGTGGCACATGCCTTGTCATAAATTAGGTGCATCCTCCAGCAGTGCATGCTCCAAGATAATGATAAATTCCCCACTATGATTTCAAATTTGAATCTAGCATTACAAAATGACTATTTTTAGCTGAGAGAGAATTAATGAATTACAAGACACCAGTTTTTTTGTAGAAAAATTGTGCTGTGTGAAAAAAAGCATAACCAAAGTATTAGTCCATGGCGAGGGGCCACTGTATAAAGACCAACTTGGTGACCAGGGTTCTTGAATATATTTTTTTTTGCTGGGACTCTGTTTATAGTGAATGCATATACCACTTATTTGCACTTATTTAACCCTTCTTCATGCTGCTGTGTCTCAAGAAATGGAATGCAATGTGTAGCAGCAAGGCTTGGTGACGAAGGGACATAGAGAAGGAAGGGCAGGAGGGAGCTAGATCGGGGTAATAATTAAGCCGTGTCCCATTGACATCATGTCCATGTGATCAATACTCATCCCAGGTGAAAAGCTTCAGTACAGCCTGCCAATGAAGAAAACATCTAGCTAGCAACGCTTGGTAGAAAGAGTAAGGAAACAGAATACAGGTCTCTATTTAGAAAAAAAAACAAGAAGACACAAGTAGGAGACCTAGAAGACCACTGTTTGGCTATTGAGTATACATATTACACAAAAGTTGCAAGACAAGGTACAGGGCCTCACAATATTTTCCAAATGCTATTAAAACAGTACTGTATGCTATATGTAAACTGTCATTAATGACATGATTTTGGGGTATTATGATGATATTTATTTGGAGTGTTTGTATTTCTGTAGTGTAGTTAAACACTTAGAGAATGTCCACATGAGGTCTGTAAGCAGGATTTTCTGCCACAGAATTGCAGATTGAAAATCATCAGCATTTTACACGTAAAATCATATTTTAGATGTGAAATCATCATAGAAACTGAGATACGGTGCAGATTTTAAATACATTTATGTTGTGGGTTTCCATACATTTTCCATCCAAATTCTATGAATTGTACCTTTTACAATGCATAGGGTGAAATCCGTGGTAAATCAACAGCAAATTATGTTACAAAATTGCAACTCATGCATATTTTCACAAGAATTCTTTATAGCTTTTTGCATGGATCTGGGGCAAAAGCCAAGGTGGATTTTTCCACTAGTTTTTATTACCAGTGTGGTTGTGGGTAGATGTGTCAAACAAGTTTTTGTTTAATACTTAACTTTTTTTTATTGATCTTAATAGCTTTAGGGTTTTTACCAATGCGTTCCAATACAAGAGTGAATAGGACATTGCTTGACAATCATTGACATTACTATACATAATGCTAGCATCTAGGCCCACCTGCATTGTTGTTGGCAGTTAGCTTTGAACATATCAATTACATTTTGATTATATAGACTTCAAGTTTGGCCTTTGGTCACCTTTAACCAAGATATAGTTTTTTAATGAGTAAATGCATACCATGGGAAGTTTATAATTACTTGACTGATTAAAACAGAGCTAAATGACTTTACTGTTAAGCTCCCAGTCCCATATTTCACTTAAACTAATCAGCAAGCAGCTAATGCACTCTTCTCCTTAATCATTCATTATGGTAGGTGTACGCAGTGTCCTTGCCACTACTCAGTTAAGCTTAGAAACGACGAATGCCATGACCTTTAATTGGCAGACTACACTTCTCACTGAAATAACAGTATGTATGTCAGCAAATTTATTTTCCAGATATGGATTGTGCAAATGATGTCATCCTAACACTCAAAGTCATATTTTATCTGGAAATGAGCCATGCAGTTCATTTGATATAACTTTATGTATAGAGCATAGAAAACAAGTATTATAGGTATATATTTCTGTAATATTAGTATTACATATGTATTATGTTTATATAACAGGGGTCAGCAACCTATGGCAATCCAGCTGTGGTGAGACTACAACTTCCAGCATGCTCAATTCACTTATGTGGGAGTCATGTGAACAGCCAAGCAAGTGTGCATGCTGGGAATGGTAGTTTTACCACAGCTGGAGTGCTGGAGACTGCTGTTATATAACATAGTAGAGAGCATAGGCACTGGAAGTAGCTACACTTATCTTCATAAAGGATTTACATACATTTTGGACGCCTTGTATGTGTGGATTCTTTTTTACTTTACAGAATCGCAGGGTGTTGGACATCTCCGGCAGGATGTTCCGGCAAGGAACAGCCTGCCAGAGATGTCTGGATCTGGCCCCGTTAGCTACAATTAGGAGCAGCGGAGATCCGGCTTCCGCCCAGCAAACATACCGAGAAGCGGCCAGACAAAAACGACTACATGCATGGTTTCTCTGCATATTCGCTAGGTTGCGGACAGATCTCTGCCAGTCTCTATTACAGTGAATGGGGCCAGACGGCGATGTGGTTGTTCCAGCAATGCCAGAAAGCAGAGAGATCTCAAAATGCTAGTGTGAAACTAGAATTACACTATTTATTCATATGTAGGTGGAGTAGTAGAAAAACAAGGAATTTAACTGCATGCTCCAATGCAATGGGAATAGATTCTAAAGTTTGAATTGTGTACATTATTTTAGCCACACTACACTTTTAGAGCCCTGAGCATAGATTAGCTTAGATGGAGCTGCTCTCAACTGAATGGCAGTGCAGCTGCAGTACCTTGGCACTGGAAACTGCACAGGGTACAGAACATTCTGCTTTCATTCCATACACTGTATAGATTCCAGCGCTGCTGCTGCCTGAAATAGGTGATTGGTGGGGTATGAGACACAAGTATTCCTGAGGGCGTCCATGGGGGTGTTCCCTGGAAAGGTGCTTCCTCGTACACTTTTCAATTACTTAAAGGCTATGTTAAATGGGGGAGGCAAGCCAATTTTTGTATTATTGCATTGTACTAATTTTGAACAAAAAATGTTTTTTTCAATTGGTCTTTATTAAAAATATGGAGTCATTTTTTTGTGTACAGAGCTGAGATGCTGTAGTAGCATCTTGTGGATTTTCTGTCTTTTCTGTCAGTTGGGGAGCTGATGGGCTCCTTATCACTGTTCTCTGATAAACACTCATTATTGCTCAGTTCTTTTGTTACAGATAATAATGTGGCTTAAATAAGTGTTTATGATTTCTTAGTAGTTTAGAGATAAGGTTTATTAGCTAACCGGCACAAAGTGAAAGTACCAGTCACACAGTTAGAAAAACATTTAACCCTTTGTGACAGAACGGCTCAATATTTTTAATAAAGGCTAATTGAAAATATGATTTTTAGACAAAAATGAGTAAAATGCAATCATAAACAAAACTTGCATCCAAAAGGTGTACATTTAACATTTAGTTGTTTCAAGTATTCCCAATTTTAACAAGTATGCCACAACATTTCCCAGTCAGTCATGTTCACTTGTTGAGTATATCTAAAAAAAAATAGAAACAGCATTTTGCACCAAAAATCTGACAAAATTTATGAAAATTGTATAAAAATGAATAAATGAATAAATAGAGGCACAGATTCAGTAGTGAATCTGGACTATGCTGTAAAACTATTAAGACATTCAAGAGAATTGCGCTGATTAGACAGGCGGCTCTATTCCATCTAGTGGTGTAACTTGTACGTTCTGGACTTCAATGCAAAATCAGGGCCCTTCACCTCTCTTGTGTCATTTGTAATACTGGTATCTTCTTACTTTTCCAACCTTTTGTTGCCCTTGTACTAACATTTTTGAGATGTGTTACTGCCAAGTTGTATGAGTTAATTATTTTTCATAAAATAATATAATGTCTCACTTTCAACATCTGATATGTGTTCTGTGTTCTATTGTGAATAAAACATGAGCCTGAGATTTGCAAATCATTTCATTCTATTTTTTGTTACATTTATTTACATTTTTCACAATGTCCAAGTTTTTGGGGAATTGTGGTACTAATACATATGAGGTACTTAGCAAATATATTTTGATCAAAATCATTAGTCTAGTCTTATAGGGGAGCCACCAGGCCACCGAATCTTGGACTAGTCCTGGTGTAATTGGCAGCTGAGCCACGGGAGTCAGAGACACTGGCGCAGAACACCAAGGGAACAGGCTATACTTGTAGTCAGGAAACAGGCCATGGTCAGGGCAAGCAAAGTACATGCATATCTAAATAAAATCTAGAGGACAAGACAGCTGTCTCAAGGTCAGCACGATGAACAGGCACAGGTCAGGCAACTGAGACTGAGTCCAGTCGACAGGCATACATTGATACACAGGCAAACAAACGGGCAGCTCTTTGACAGTCTCAAGCAGACCAAAAGACCATGCAGGATCTGTACAGACCTATTTCTCAGGCTACCACTGAAAACTAGACCGGTATACAGGTATATATAGGATCAGATGATTAGCAATTGGACACAGCCAGGCAGCAAGTCACAAAGCAGGAGATTAACTCTTGCAGTGCTGCAAACTGAAGTTCAAAGAATCCTGTGTGTTCTAATACACAGAGGATACTGACACCCTGACCTTGCCAGAAGGCTGGAATTACAACAGACATAGGGTGAGTGGAGCAACACCCATGCCCACCCAGGAGAATGGAACAGCCCCAGACGTGGGCCGCTACAGTAACAGGCTGCACAGGTATCCTCCTGTACAAGGAACTAGAGGCACACCCGGGGGGTTCCAATAGGTCTGGAACCTCCCTAGAAGCAGCTCAAGATAAGTATGTGGTAGCAGCGGCAGCAGGGATGTGGGAAATGAACGCTTACCTTGTGGAAGCGCTTATCTCTTGACATTCATCTGTATCACCATCCTCAGGACAGTGATAAAATTGATTGCTGTGGCAGGGCAGGGGAGCGGCATCTCCCATTCCTCTGATAGGCTGCAGGCACTAGATCTGAAGCCTATTAGAGGCTGGCATAGGCGGCGCAATGACATCATCATCATTGCACTGCCTGAGCCAGCCAGCATACAGGCTGGAAGAAGCCTGCATCGCTTCGCTGCCAGAAGCATAGAGGCAAATATTTATTTTTATTTTATTTGGCACAATGATGTTCGGTGCACTATGGGGGCACTATATAGGGGCATTTTTTTACTGGCACATTATGAGGGGCACTATGGGGAAAAAGAGAGCAGAAGCACCATAGGGGTATCTACTGGGACACTAAAAAGAGGTATTTTATATTGGCACATTATTGGGGACACTATGAGTGCATCTACTGGAAGCACTATATAAGTGCATTTTATACTGGCATACATTATGGGAGTACTATGGGGAAGGATGAAAGAGGAGCACTATGAGGGCATTTACTGGGGGCACTATATAGGGGCATTTTATACTAGCACATTATAGGGGGCACTATTGGGAAGGTGGGAGAGGAGCACTACAGTTACATAGTTACATAGTTGTTGGAAGGTTGGAAAAAGTCCATCAAGTCCAACCTGTAAGGGTCCATTCACACATTCAAGCGGATCCGCAAAACACAGACATCGGCAATGTGCTTTCCGCATTTTGCGGACCGCACATCGCCGGCACTTAATAGAAAATGCCTAATCTTGTCCGCAATTGTGGACAAGAATAGGACGTTCTATTTTTTTCGGGAACAGAATTGCAGACATGGAAGTGAGGATCCGCAATTCCGTATCCGGGCAGCATATAGTGCGGCCCCCTAGAAATGAATGGGTCCGCAATTCCATTCCGCAAAATGCAGAACAGAATTGCGGACGTGTGAATGGAGCCTAATCGTGCTATATTGATCCACGGAACCAATCATTGGATCAACATCCATCTTCCTTTAAAAAAGGGGTTGGGCCAAAGGAGAAGGGTGTGTAAAACATGATTTCTTTACATTGTAATTAGCCTCAATGTTATTTTGAATTAAAAAGTCATCTGAACCTTTTGAAGCCATCTACTGTAATTGCTGTGATCATCTCTGCAGGCTATTTCAGCGATTCACAGCCCTTACTGTAAAGAATGCTTGTCGCCTCTCATGACTGAATCTTTTTTCATCCAGGCGTAAGGAGTGGTCCCTTGTTTTTTGAGAGGGTTTAACATAGAATAGCTTCACCCGATATGTTTTTTATGGTCCATTTATATATTTGTACAGGTTCATTATGTCCCCGCTTAGATGTCATTTTTCAAGGCTAAATAAATTCTGTTTGTTTAATCTTTGCTCATAGCTAAGATCTACCAGGCCCTTTATGAGTTTAGTTGCTCTCACACTTTTTCTAACTCCTGGGCATCCTTTTTATGGGCTGGTGCCCAGAACTGAACTGTGTATTCCAGGTGAGGCTGTAACAATTCTTTGTATAGTGGCAATATTACATCACTGTCCCCCCGAGTCCATACCTCTTTTTAATAAAAGACTAAATTATGTTGGCCTTAGAAGCAGCTGACTGGAATTGCATGCTGTTATTTAGCCTATGATCTACTAATACACCCAGATACTTCTCAACCAGTGACTCTCCCAGTTTTACTCCCCCTAGGACATAAGCTGCATGCAGATTATTTGCCCCCAGGTAAATAACTTTACATTTTTCTATATTGAACTTCATTTGCCAAGTGGAGGCTTGTAACTTAACGTCTTCCATAGACTGTATAGGGTTATTTTATTTGCTTGGTACAGCTATTTTTAGGGCACTGTATGCTAATAATTATTAAAGGGGGCACTATCTGTGTGGCACTATTATTTTCAGGGGTACTGTACCTGCAGTATTAAGGAGCACAGCGGGCAAAGTACTGAGTGTGGCAGGATGAGGTGTTCAGAAGGTGGAAGGATGATGGAAAAGTAGGAAACTGAGATGATGAACATCTACATCAAAGGAGACCTCACTGGATGTAAGAGGTATGTAGGGCTGTATTATCTATATTAATATATTTTGTAGTGATGTATGTAATGTTAGGATTAGAGATTAGCAAATTTATAAAAAATTTCATTCTGCCGGTTCGCCGAATTTATTGAAGAAATTTGGTTTGATCTGATTTTTTTGGCGGCAAATCGCGTTAAAAATGGCTATTACCAGGTTGCAGAGAACCTTTATAGTGGTGTAGAAAACTGTGCCTTGCAGTAATACACTTAGGGAATCTGCTGTGGTAGTGAAACAATACTGTGAGTCAGTATGACAAGCAGAGGGCAAGCATCACTCTTAGAATTACTGCACACTTCACTTATTTAGGCAGTTACGGGGCAAAAACTGACCAAATAACTCAAGTATGAACTCAGCCTTACAGGTCAATGTTAGCGTCAAGAAGAAGAGCACTCCTTTTACACGGTAAGTAGCTGATTCCACATAGATGTCTACAGAACCTGTTCTATTAAAAGCATATACAAGTAGAGCCCACCCAACAGAGTGGAGAGGGGGTCAGCAGTAAGTTTGTGTTGACGTCACTGATTATTTTTCCCTTCCTTTGATCAGTCAGAGCAATAACCCCCAAAAAACGGATCCTGTCTGTGGAGCGCACGCCTTCACTCGGTCAGCATTTGATCAGAATACCAGCAGTATTGCTCAAGCCCAAAAAAACAGGAGTGGATCCAAAACAGAGATGACACGTGAATTGAATATTTACATGACTTCTGTGTTTTGTATCCAAGGGGGAACTTCTGACTGGCTCCCAACACGGCTGGCACCACCACAAGATAAGACTTTAATTTTTCGTTGTGCTGCTATATGCATTTTTTCCTATGATTCTGTGTTTTGTACCCACCCCTGTTTTTGGTTACCAAATCATAAGCCAATTCTGATGCAAAATACTGACCATGTCATGCAGGCCTTACAGCTGTTGTGCATCTCATTTTTACTTCCTTCTGACAGATCAGAAGAAGGGTCAAAAAAATGACGATATCAGCCAGGCTGAAAGGCAAAATAGTGGCCCAGTCATGAAGTGGGGAGGGTAGAAACAGCATGAGAAGTCCACAGAGTGGCTCTATGACATAGTGGTGAGGAGAAAGCAGCATGAGGAGACCACAGAGTGGCCAAATGACAGAGTCTGGAGTTGGCAGCAGCATCTGGAGGAGGACACAGAGTGGAACAATGACAGTGTGGAGGTGGCAGCAACATCAGGAGGCCACAGAGTGGCGCAATGGCAAAGTGTGGAGGTGGTGGCAGCAGCATCAGGAGGAAGCCACAGGGTGGCACAATGACAGTGTGGGGGTGGCAGCAGCATCAGGAGGCCAAAGAGTGACACAATGACAGAGTGTTGGACGTGGGAGCAGCAGCAGCATCAGGAGAAGGCCACAGGGTGGCACAATGACAGAGTGTGGAGGTGGTGGCAGCAGCATCAGAAGGAGGCCACAGGGTGGATCAATGACAGTGTGGAGGTGGCAGCAGCATCAGGAGGCCACAGAGTGGCTCAATTACAGAGTGTGGCTGTGGCGGCAGCAGCAGCATCAGGAGGAAGCCACAGAGTGGCACAATGACAGTGTTGAGGTGGCAGCATCAGGAGGCCACAGAGTGGCACAATGACAGAGTGTGGAGGTGGCAGCATCAGCAACATCAGGAGGAGGCCACAGAGTGGCACAATGACAGAGTGTGGAGGTGGCAGCAGCAGCAACATCAGGAGGAGGCCACAGAGTGGCACAATGACAGAGTGTGGAGGTGGCAGCAGCAGCAGCATCAGGAGGAGGAGGCCACAGGGTGGCACAATGCCAGAGAGTGGAGGTGGCAGCAGCAGCAACATCAGGAGGAGGCCACAGGGTG
>NW_024400564.1:0-26593 GCF_905171765.1 Bufo bufo | reverse complement strand
GGCATAGCTATAGGGTATACCATAAATATTTGGTCCCATCTGCTGCTCCTCTCTCCAGAACGGAGCCAGAAGTGAAAGTGGAGCAAGCATGCACTGTCATCCTTAATTCACTGATGTAGTTATTTCTGATTATAGCCATGCACTGGAAGTGGCATACCGCTTTAAGTTTTGCAAACACAATACCTTGCAAAAGGAGAAAGAAAATCTATTACATTTTTTTTTCTCCACTGTATTCGCCGTAGAAAATAAACGATGAAATGCATAGTGTAAAAGTAAATTCCCAATTAAAAGTGTCCTATCTGACTGAAGTACAGCGACATCTTAAAAATATTAAAATAGACAATTCACCAGGTCCAGATGGCCTACACCCAAGTATCCTAAGAAAATTAAGTAATGTCATAGAGAGACCTTTATTTCTGATATTTAAGGACTCTATAATGACTGGAGCATTTCACAGGAGTGGCACTTAGCAGGCTTAGTGTCAATATTTAAAAAGGGTAAAAAACAGAGCCCGGAAACTATAGGCTGCTAAGTATAACATCTGTCATGGCTAAACAGTTTGAAGGTTTTCTAAGAAATGTTATCTTGGAGTATCTCAATGAAAATAAGAGTATAACAACATATCTGCATGGCTTCATGAGGGATCGGTCATATCAAACTAATTTAATCAGTTTCTATGAGGAGATAAGTTCTAGACTTGACCGGGGTGAATCAATGGATGGTCATATATCTTGTCTTCTCCAAAGCATTTGATACTGTGCCATATAAAAGGTTAGTATATAAAATGAGAATGCTTGGACTGGGGAAAAATGTCTGTATGTGGGTAAGTAACTGGCTCAGTTGTAGAAAACTAAGGGTTTTTATTTACAGTACATACTCAGATTAGGCAACCTCACTAGTGGAGTACCTCAGTGGTCAGTATTGGGCCCTATTCTCTTGAGTATTTGTATTAATGATCTTGTAGAAAGCTTGCACAGTAAAATAAAATAAAAATTAGCTGACACTAAACTGTGTAAAGTAATTAACATGAGAGAGGACAGGATACTGCTACAGAGGGATCTAGATAGATTGGAGGCTTGGGCAGAGAAGTGACAGATGAGGTTTAAAGAGGACCTTTCACCTGGAAAAACATTGTGAACTAAGTATGCTGACATGGAGAGCGGCGCCCAGGGATCTCACTGCACTTACTATTATCCCTGGGCGCCGCTCCGTTCTCCCGTTATGCCCTCCGGTATCTTCGCTCAGTAAGTTATAGTAGGCAGTGTCTGCCCTTGTCCTGTGGGCGTCTCCTTCTCCTAGGCTGCAGCACTGGCCAATCGCAGCGCTACAGCCTAGGAGAAGGAGACGCCCACAGGACAATGGCAGAGACCGCCTACTATAACTTACTGAGCGAAGATACCGGAGGGCATAACGGGAGAACGGAGCGGTGCCCAGGGATAATAGTAAGTGCAGTGAGATCCCTGGGCGCCGCTCTCCATGTCAGCATACTTAGTTCACAATGTTTTTCCAGGTGAAAGGTCCTCTTTAACATTGACAAATGTAATGTTACGCACATGGGAAGGAATAATGCAAGTCACCTGTACATACCAAATGCTAAAACACTGGATAACACTGACATGGGAAAGGACTTAATAATTTTAGCAGACAGCAAACTTAACTGTAGAAACCAGGCAACTGCTGCCAAGGCCAATAAGATTATGGGGTGCATCAAAAGTATAGATGCTCATGATGAGAACATAGTTCTGCCACTTTACAAATCACTAGACAGACCACACATGGAGTACTGTGTACATTTCTGGTATCCTGTGATCAAGACACACACAGCAGAGCCGGAGAGGGTTCAGAGGAGGGCAACTAAAGTAATAACTGGAATGGGTGGACTACATTACACAGAAAGATTATCAAAATAAGGGTTATTCAGTTTAGAAAAAAGACTACTAAGGTGAGAACTAATTACTATGTATAAATATATCACGGGTCAGTACAGAGATCTCTCCCAGGATCTATTTAGACCTGTGACTGTGACGAGGGGACATCCTCAAATTTCTACACAAGCATAGAAGAGGATACTTTACGGTAAGAGCAGCGAGGCAATGGAACTCTCTGCCTGAGGAGGTGGTGATGGTGAATTCACTAAATGAGTTTGAGGGGCATGGATGTATTTCTGAAGTGTGATAATATTACAGGTTATAGTTATTAGATTTCTGGAGAAGGTTCGTTGATCTAGAGATATTCTGACTGCCTGATTGGAGTAAGGAAGGAATTTTTTTCATCTAAAATAAGGAAAATTGGCTTCTACCTCCATGTTTTTTGTAACCCTTTCTCTGGATCAGCTGGCAGGATAACAGGCTGAAGTGGATGGACGTATGTCTTTTTTCAGCCTTACAAGCTAAGTTTCTATGTAAAATCCCCTTTGATCATAAAAAAAAAAATATTGTCCATTTTGCTTTTTTATTTTTATATAAAAAAACACTTAAGAATTGCTGTTTTCACACTGACAACTCAGCACTCACAATTAACTAACTTTCTGTTTTGTAGCAATCACTATTCAGCAGTCAAGATAGTCATCAACTGTCAGGAGTAGGTCTGTCAATTGCATATTTCCTATTCACTTTAATATATATATTCCGTTGGTGGATTAAAGTTTACGTGGATCTAAGGCTTTATTTGAAGTGTGGACATCGATCTAGCCCAATAGTTTAAAAAGGTGTGCCATAATATGTATATACTGTAATTACATATGCACATACATACATACCCATGTTCACTGGCAAATTTGCACACAAATATAATTTTTACAGCTATTTGTGCACTTTCAGTATAAACATGCATATTCACAAGTACATATGTGCAATGCACTTTAATGAGAAGTACACATTGCGTATAATTTTTTCTCATGCATAATGACTAGTGTGGATCGAGCATGCTTGGCTGAACACCAATTCGGCTCGAACATTGCGATGCTCAACACATCGCAGTGCTCGAGCGTGATGCTAGATTCTCCTCCCCGCACGTTTGTTGGCTGCTACGCAGCCAATAAACGTGCACATATGTATTGCCACTCACTGTAATGCCGTAGCCATGTTGGTTACTGGCATTACAGTGATTGGCTGGCCGGAACGAGTCATCGGGTGCTATAAAGCACCAGATGATACGTGGTTCAGCTCAGTGTTAGCCAGGTAGAGCTGTGCTGTAGAAGGGACAGTTAGTGTAGGGAATTGAATTTTATTTTTTTATTAGGCAGGGTTGGTATTACAGGGAGTGCAGAATTATTAGGCAAATGAGTATTTTGACCACATCATCCTCTTTATGCATGTTGTCTTACTCCAAGCTGTATAGGCTCGAAAGCCTACTACCAATTAAGCATATTAGGTGATGTGCATCTCTGTAATGAGAAGGGGTGTGGTCTAATGACATCAACACCCTATATTAGGTGTGCATAATTATTAGGCAACTTCCTTTCCTTTGGCAAAATGGGTCAAAAGAAGGACTTGACAGGCTCAGAAAAGTCAAAAATAGTGAGATTGTCACGACCGCTACCCCAGCAGCAGTCGTGTCGCACCAGACGGAGGGGAAGGGGGACCCTTATCTACGGATGGGAAATAGAATGGCCACCCCTGACTAACCCTAAGCTGGCACCTGTCTGCCCTGATACCCTAGACGGGGTGTGAACCCGTGCGGCGAGCAGGATGCCTAAACCCTCAGTCACCCTAAAGCCTAGAGTGGGGAAAGGCCGATGGGAGCACTAGTCACCATCACTCATGTCTAGAACAGCAGGGGAAGACAGCAACAAACAGAGATAGACTTATCCAGTCACGAGCAGAGAAGGCGATCCCAATCACGACAGTCCACGGCGGACAAGAGCTCCACAGCAACACCATCAAACGATCTCCTTCAAAGGTCAGAATAGAACTGGAAGTAAGGACTATATCTGGCAATGACTGCAAGTGAAAGTGAAACTAATATAGTAGCTGGGAGTGGCAGACAGGACTCACCTGAGAAGGATGCCTACAAACTCCCAGTGAGGACAAAAAGGTTCACAAGGCAAAACCCAGATGACATACCCTGAACCACGGAGCAAACTCACAAGCTATCGCGAGTAGCAAGTCGCTGCGACCTTCTCCTCCCAGACCTGTCTGGATCAGTTACAGTCGTGACAGAGATATCTTGCAGAGGGATGCAGCACTCTTAAAATTGCAAAGCTTCTGAAGCGTGATCATCGAACAATCAAGCGTTTCATTCAAAATAGTCAACAGGTGTCACGGAACCATGAACCAGACGTACAACAAGAGATAAGTAAAAATAAGAAGGCTTTATTGAAAATAAAGCTGTAAAGCAAAAGTCCAAACGGATGGTGAAACCGAGCAGAGTCTTTGCGAAGCCAGAGGTCAGGAACCAGAAGGGTAGTCAGACGAAGCCAGGATCAGGAACCAGCAGGGTAGTCAGACGAAGCCAGGGTCAGGAACCAGCAGGGTAGTCAGACGAAACCAGGATCAGGAACCAGCAGGGTAGTCAGACGAAGCCAGGATCAGGAACCAGAAGGGTAGTCAGATGAAGCCAGGATCAGGAACCAGAAGCAGCAGCAGTCTTAGAAGCATGTGAACACAAGAGGACCAAGCAAGGAACTGAAGCCACAGACCTCCTATATATATGAGCTAGGCATCCAGCTCCTCCCAGGGGAAGGAGGAGCCGCAGGGTGGAAGGCTACAAGAAACCAAGATGGCCGCCAGCACATGTCAAACGAAGGAGAGCAGCAAGCAGGTAAGACCATGACAGTACCTCCCCCTCAAGGGCCCCTCCTCCGCGGAGCACAAAACGGTTTCTGAGGGAAGCGTGCGTGGAAGGCTCGGAGCAAGGCAGGAGCATGGACATCTGCGGAGGGAACCCAGGAACGCTCCTCTGGACCATAACCACGCCAATGGACCAAAAACTGCAACCGACCGCGGACCAGGCGTGAGTCCAGGATATTGCTCACCTCATATTCCTCACGATTGCCCACTTGGACCGGACGAGGCCGAGGAACCGAGGAAGTGAAACGATTACACACCAGTGGCTTCAACAGGGAGACATGAAACACGTTGGAGATCCGCATGCCAGGAGGAAGCGCAAGGGCATAGGCTACCGGGTTTACCCTGCGAAGCACTCGGAAGGGACCAACAAAGCGAGGCGCCAGCTTGGGAGTGGGCACTCGAAGGTTGAGGTTGCGGGTGGACAACCATACACGGTCTCCGACCTGGTAGGAAGGAGCAGGCGCTCGTCTGCGATCAGCCTGGAGTCTCTGGCGCTGCGCAGAGACCTCAAGGGACTTCTGGATCTGTACCCAAGAAGCACGTAGGACGGAAAGGTGATCCTCCACAGCCGGAATATCCTGGGGAGAGAATACCTCCGGTAACACGGCAGGTTGGAACCCATAATTGGCCATGAAGGGAGACGTCCCAGAGGAAGAGTTCACCGCCGTGTTCCTGGCAAACTCAGCCCAAGGCAGGAGGTCAACCCAATTGTCTTGGTGATCGGAGACATAGCAACGAAGGAATTGCTCCAAGGCCTGATTGGATCGTTCTGCGGCCCCATTGGACTGAGGGTGGTAGGCCGAGGAGAAGGAGAGATGAATCCCCAACTGGGAGCAAAAGGCGCGCCAGAACCTGGACACAAACTGACTCCCCCGATCCGACACAATCTCCTTAGGCAAACCGTGCAACCGGAAGACCTCCCTGGCAAAAATCGTGGCCAACTCTTGTGCAGAGGGTAACTTCTTGAGAGGAACACAGTGGCACATTTTGGAAAACCGATCCACAATCATGAGAATGACCGTATGGCCTCGGGATGCAGGGAGGTCCACAATGAAATCCATCCCCAGGTGTGACCATGGACGCTCCCCGGTGGCTATGGGTTGCAGAAGGCCCAACGGAAGGTGCCGAGGGGACTTACTCTGGGCACAAACGGAGCATGCCGCTACATATGCGGCGATGTCGGAACGTAGGGAAGGCCACCAGAACAGACGTGAAACAGCCCAGGACAGCTGATTCTTTCCAGGATGCCCCGCGGTCTTGGAGTTATGGTAGGTTCGCAACAACCGAGTGCGCAACTCCTCAGGCACAAAACATCTGCCGTTGGGTCTCCCAGAGGGAGCACCAGATTGAGCCACCAAAATCTGCTCACCCAGGGGAGAGGTCAGGCTGGTGCGAATGGCGGCCAGGATCTGATTCGGAGGTATGACCGAAGTCGGAATCGACTCCTCCCTGGACAGCTCGGAGTACTGCCGTGATAAGGCATCCGCCCTGATGTTCTTGGAACCGGGTAGGTAGGAGACCACGTAATTAAAACGTGACAAGAACAGAGCCCATCTGGCCTGACGTGGTGTCAATCTCTTGGCCTCAGAAAGGTAGGTCAGATTCTTGTGGTCCGTCAGGATGAGAACCGGAACCACCGAACCCTCGAGCAAGTGCCTCCATTCTTTAAGGGCCTGCACGATGGCCAATAACTCCCTGTCACCAATCTGATAGTTGCACTCCGCGGAAGACAGTTTCCGGGAGTAAAACCCACAAGGAAGCAGAGGACCCTCTGGTGTTCTACGCTGAGACAGAAGGGCGCCTACTCCCGTCTCAGACGCGTCCACCTCGAGGACAAAGGGCAACCCAGGGTTGGGATGCGACAGAATCGGAGCCGACACAAAGGCGGACTTTAGGGCCTCAAAAGCTCGGATGGCCTCGAGCGGCCAGACCTGGGAATTACTGCCCTTCCTGGTCAGATCCGTGAGAGGCTTGGCCAGCATGGAAAAGTCCCTGATGAACTTCCGATAATAATTGGCGAAGCCCAAAAAGCGCTGCAGGGAACGAAGACCACTGGGCTGGGGCCACTGTAAGACAGCCGAAACCTTCTCAGGATCCATGGAGAACCCCTCAGCGGAAATGATGTAACCTAAGAAGGTTACCTGGGATCGGTGAAATTCGCATTTCTCAAGCTTACCGAACAGCTTGTTCTCTCGTAACCGTTGCAACACTCGTCTGACATCCAGAATGTGGGCCTCCATGGATTCAGAATATACCAAGATGTCATCCAAATAGACTACCACACACTGCTGCAACAGGTCACGGAAAACATCGTTGATGAATTCCTGAAAGACTGCGGGCGCATTGCACAACCCAAAGGGCATAACCAAGGATTCGTAATGACCGGTCCTGGTGTTAAACGCGGTCTTCCACTCATCGCCCGCCTTGATCCTTACCAGGTTATATGCCGCCCTCAGGTCGAGTTTGGTAAAGACCGTGGCCCCTTTAAGGCGATCGAACAGCTCGGAAATCAAGGGTATCGGGTAAGCGTTCTTGATCGTGATGCGATTGAGACCCCTGTAATCGATGCAAGGCCTCAACTCACCGCCCTTCTTTTTCACAAAGAAAAATCCAGCACCTGCCGGGGACGAAGATTTGCGAATGTGTCCGCGTGAAAGCGCCTCCCTCACGTACTCCTCCATGGCCTCATTCTCCGCTACCGACAGTGGATAGACTTTGCCACGAGGAGGAACGGCACCAGATTGTAACTCTATGGCACAATCATATGGGCGGTGCGGAGGTAGGGCAACCGCGCGCACCTTATCGAATACATCCCGGTACTCCTCATATTCAGGAGGCAACAGAGAGTCCGAGGAAGTACACAGCAACTTGACAGACCCATGGATGCAACTAGCCCCACACTGCGGTGACCACGAGAGGATCTCGACCGATCTCCAATCGAAAGTCGGATTATGCTTCTGGAGCCAGGGGTACCCCAAGACCACCGAGTAGTGTGGAGACGAAATAACCTGGAGGCAGACCGACTCTCTGTGAACGGCACCAATGGCTATCCCCACTGGAAGGGTCTCATGAGTCACGTGTGGCGGCAGAAGGGGTCTGCCGTCTATCGCCTCAAGAGCCAGTGGGGAACCTCGAGCCTGCAGAGGAATGGAATTGGCGGCAGCGAACACACTATCAATGAACAAACCACCAGCACCAGAGTCCACCAACGCCTGGGTCGTCACCGAGCCCCCGACCCAGGAGAGGACAACAGTGATCAGTGGTTTGTCAACACGGGAAACCGGGGACGAGGAGACTCCACCCAAGATCTGCCCCCGACAGGATCTCAAGGTACGAGCGTTTCCCGGACGGTTCGGACATGCCAACCGAAAATGCCCACCGAGACCACAGTACATGCATCGGCCCTCACGTCTCCGGAGTGCCCTCTCCCCCTCGGACAGGCGAGCAAACCCCAGCTGCATGGGTTCACCCCCAGACAAGTCATCCCCAGGAGGCGTGGGAGGAGAGGGAGGCACGGGTGGGACAGCAAACGTAGGCACCAATCTGTTAGAAGACCTCCGCAGGTTCTCCTTAAAGGAAGGTCTCTCCCTGAGTCTGGTGTCAATCAAAATCAGGAAAGAAATAAGAGACTCAAGCTCAACTGGTAGGTCCTTAGCTGCAACCTCATCCTTCAAGGCATCCGAGAGACCATGAGAGAAAGCAGCGACCAGAGCCTCATTATTCCAGCCCACCTCTGCTGCCAGGGTACGAAACTCAATGGCGTATTCAGCTACGGATCGTGAACCCTGTCTGATGGACATAAGGAGCTTCGCAGCAGAGGCAGCACGAGCCGGCACATCGAATACCTTCCGAAGAGAAGCAACAAAACCGGAAAACTCGGCAACCACCGGATTGTTGTTCTCCCATAAAGGGCTGGCCCAGGCCAAGGCCTTGTCCGAGAGCAGCGAGATCAAGAAGCCCACCTTTGATCTCTCAGTAGGAAAGGCATGTGGCAGCAACTCGAAATAAATGCCCACCTGGTTAAGGAAACCTCGGCACTGAGTTGGCTCTCCCCCAAAGCGCTGTGGAAGAGGGGCAGAACCGGTCATACCCCGAAACACCGCAGGCGCAACAACAGGTGTCGGGGTAGACTCTGGCGCAACAACCGGAGCGGCAGTAGGAGCGAGCCCAGGAGCGACAACCGACCCATCGGCAACGGGAGCGAAATGAGCCGTGCGTTCAAGCAGGGTTTGCAACGCCACAGCGAACCGACCCAACAGGTGATCCTGCTGATCAAGTCTGGCAACCAGCGTGGGTAGCGAGGATGGCCCTGTACCGTCAGAATTCATGGCTTGGTCCTAATGTCACGGAACCATGAACCAGACGTACAACAAGAGATAAGTAAAAATAAGAAGGCTTTATTGAAAATAAAGCTGTAAAGCAAAAGTCCAAACGGATGGTGAAACCGAGCAGAGTCTTTGCGAAGCCAGAGGTCAGGAACCAGAAGGGTAGTCAGACGAAGCCAGGATCAGGAACCAGCAGGGTAGTCAGACGAAGCCAGGGTCAGGAACCAGCAGGGTAGTCAGACGAAACCAGGATCAGGAACCAGCAGGGTAGTCAGACGAAGCCAGGATCAGGAACCAGAAGGGTAGTCAGATGAAGCCAGGATCAGGAACCAGAAGCAGCAGCAGTCTTAGAAGCATGTGAACACAAGAGGACCAAGCAAGGAACTGAAGCCACAGACCTCCTATATATATGAGCTAGGCATCCAGCTCCTCCCAGGGGAAGGAGGAGCCGCAGGGTGGAAGGCTACAAGAAACCAAGATGGCCGCCAGCACATGTCAAACGAAGGAGAGCAGCAAGCAGGTAAGACCATGACAACAGGGTCGCAAGAAGCGTGTGGAAAAACCAAGGCGCAAAATAACTGCCCATGAACTGAGAAAAGTCAAGCGTGCAGCTGCCAAGATGCCACTTGCCACCAGTTTGGCCATATTTCAGAGCTGCAACATCACTGGAGTGCCCAAAAGCACAAGGTGTGCAATACTCAGAGACATGGCCAAGGTAAGAAAGGCTGAAAGACGACCACCACTGAACAAGACACACAAGCTGAAACGTCAAGACTGGGCCAAGAAATATCTCAAGACTGATTTTTCTAAGGTTTTATGGACTGATGAAATGAGAGTGAGTCTTGATGGGCCAGATGGATGGGCCCGTGGCTGGATTGGTAAAGGGCAGAGAGCTCCAGTCCGACTCAGACGCCAGCAAGGTGGAGGTGGAGTACTGGTTTGGGCTGGTATCATCAAAGATCAGCTTGTGGGGCCTTTTCGGGTTGAGGATGGAGTCAAGCTCAACTCCCAGTCCTACTGCCAGTTTCTGGAAGACACCTTCTTCAAGCAGTGGTACAGGAAGAAGTCTGCATCCTTCAAGAAAAACATGATTTTCATGCAGGACAATGCTCCATCACACGCGTCCAAGTACTCCACAGCGTGGCTGGCAAGAAAGGGTATAAAAGAAGAAAATCTAATGACATGGCCTCCTTGTTCACCTGATCTGAACCCCATTGAGAACCTGTGGTCCATCATCAAATGTGAGATTTACAAGGAGGGAAAAATGTACACCTCTCTGAACAGTGTCTGGGAGGCTGTGGTTGCTGCTGCACGCAATGTTGATGGTGAACAGATCAAAACACTGACAGAATCCATGGATGGCAGGCTTTTGAGTGTCCTTGCAAAGAAAGGTGGTTATATTGGTCACTGATTTGTTTTTGTTTTGTTTTTGAATGTCAGAAATGTATATTTGTGAATGTTGAGATGTTATATTGGTTTCACTGGTAAAAATAAATAATTGAAATGGGTATATATTTGTTTTTTGTTAAGTTGCCTAATAATTATGCACAGTAATATTCACCTGCACACACAGATATCCCCCTAAAATAGCTAAAACTAAAAACAAACTAAAAACTACTTCCAAAAATATTCAGCTTTGATATTAATGAGTTTTTTGGGTTCATTGAGAACATGGTTGTTGTTCAATAATAAAATTAATCCTCAAAAATACAACTTGCCTAATAATTCTGCACTCCCTGTAGAGACCCAAAAGTATTTTTAAGGACTATTGTCTGGCAGCAATGTATATTTTTAGCGCAACCTGCGCTAAATTTCGTGCAATTGTTTGGCCGCTGTATTACCACCGCGACATTACCTGCGCTTTATCTCCAGTATAAACTTAACGCATCCGAAATATCAGTGACATTCAGTGTAATTTTTTTGCTGCTGGTGGCAGCGACATTACCTGTGCTACATCTCCTGTATAACGTTTGCCCATCCTAAATATCAGTAACATTGAGTCTAATTTATTTGCTCATACACTTACAAAACCTGTGCTACTGTACCTGTGACATACTTGCAAGCATATATACCAATTAACATGCGGAAGGCGAGCAGTAAGGGACAGGGAAGTGGCTGTGCTGCTGATAGTGCACACAGAGGCCGTTGCCCTGTGCGCAGTGAAACTGTGTCTGCTGCCAGAGCACAGGAAACACACTCATCCACGATACCTAACTTCATGTCCCAGTTTGCATGGTCGGTTGGATTGCAGCAGATAATTCTTCCAGTCGATTAAGCACCCCCCTGTCTTCCGCAAAGTCCAGTCTCAGTAGCCAAGAGTCTGGTCAACAGAATCTTCACCCTGATCCTCCTTCCTCCCTCCCTGTATAGTCTGGGCAAACAAGTGATCCCACACTCGGATATTCTGAGGAGCTCTTTTCAGCGCCATTCCTTGATTTGACCCTCCCGCCAAGGCGCTTGAAGAGGGACATGAGGAGATCTTGTGCCCTGATTCCCAAACTCTTGAGCATCCACAGTCAGAAAAAGATGACGGCGGGCAAGGGCAATTAGTGTTTACGAGGTGGATGATGATGATTAGACACAGTTGCTGATAAGTCAACCGCAATTAGTGTCTCAAGAGGTTCATAATGAGGATCAGACACAGTTGTCAATAAGTTAGGTTCTTGTTAGGTCAACAAGTCAGGAGGATGACCAGAGTGGGGAAGTGGAAGAGGACTATTAAATCACTGACCCAACCTGGGAAGGTGGCAAGCCAAGCGAGGACAGCAGTACAGTGGAAGAGCGATCCACAGCACCGCAACAGGATGGAAGAGGCAGTGGACGGCAAAAGGGAGAAGTCGGGCCACCCCAAACAGCCCCGCAACTGTTCCCCGGAGCACACCCTTGCGGCACTCTCTCTTGCCAAGGGGTAGGTGTTCTGCAGTCTGGCGCTTTTTTGAGGAAAGTGCGGATGATAAAAAAATTGTCATTTGCAACTTGTGCCGTACCAAAATGAGCAGGGGCGTGAACACTAGCAACCTTACCACCACTAGCATGATCCGCCACATGGCATCAAAGCACCCTAATAGGTGGGCCGAATGCCTATGTCTACAATCAGTGCCTGCGGGTCACACCACTGCCTCCCCTTCCCCTGAGTTACGTGCTGGCCAATCCCCTGTCCAAGACGCAGGCCCAGATGCCTCCCGCCCTGCACCTGGACCTTCGCAAGCACCATCATCTAGCACATCCACTTCTGTGTCCCAGCGCAGCTTACAGATGTCCATACCCCAGGCCTTGGAACGAAAGCGCAAATACCCAGCCAACCACCCACAGGCCATAGCACTAAATGAGCACCTTTCCGAATTGCTGGCCCTGAAAATATTGCTATTTAGGCTTGTGGACACAGAGGCTTTCCGCAGCGATGATGGCGGTACCTCGTTACTAGTCCCCAGCGGTCACTACTTTTCTCGGTGTTCCGTCCCCGCCTTACACTAGCATGTGTCCAGTAACATCTCCTGTGCCATAACCAATGCAGTTATTGGGAAGGTCCACTTAACGACTGACACATGGATAAGTGCTTGTGGCCAGGGACACTACATTTCCCTGACTGCACACTGGGTGAACGTTGTGGAGGCCGGGAGAGAGTCGTATCCTGGGATGGCACATGTGCTACCGACTCCAAGGATTGCGGGCCCTACTTCCATCAGGATTTCCGCCACCACCTACATTAGTGGCTGCAACTCCACCTTCTCCTCCACCTCCTCCTCCACTTCCACCTCTGAATTGTGATCTTGCAGCACCAGTCAGTCATCAGTCAGTAGCTGGAAGCAATGTAGCACTGCAGTGGGGAAGCGGCAACAGGCCTCACTGAAACTTATTTGCTTAGGTGACAAACAGCACACCGCCACAAAGCTGTGGCAGGGTATAAGGGACCAGATTGAGCTGTGGCTCTCGCCACTCAACCTAGAACCAGGCATGGTTGTTTTTGATAATGGCCATAATTTGGTGGCGGCTTTGGAGCTCGGCAAGCTCACACACATACCAAGCCTAGCCCACGTGTTAGTGGTTCAGCGGTTTCTCAAAACCTACCCCAATTTGCCGGAGCTACTGGTGAAGGTGCACTGCGTGTGTGCCCATTTCCGAAAGTCATCTATAGCTGCTGCCAGTCTGGCATCGCTACAGCAGCGCTTGCAATTGCTAGCTCACCGACTGTTGTGCTATGTGAGCACGCTCTAGAACTCCATGTCCCACGTGTTGGCCAGGCTTTGTGAGCAGCAGAGGGCAGTAGTGGAATACCAGTTGCAACATGGTCGTCGCCTTTCCAGTCAGCTTCCGCTCTTCACAAGCGACGAGTGAGCATGGATGTCTGACCTCTGTGAGGTTTTACGCAACTTTGAGGAATCAACACAGATGTTGAGCGCCGATGACACTATTATCAGCGTAACCATCTCACTTCTGTGTCTACTGAAACACTCACTGCTCACAATGAAGGCGGACACTTTGCATTTGGAAATGGGGGAAGACAGTACACAGGGTAACATAGCAACATAGCACATAAGGCCGAAAAAAGACATCCGTCCATCCAGTTCGGCCTGCGATCCTGCAAGTTGATCCAGAGGAAGGCAAAAAAAAAAAAACTGTGAGGTAGAAGCCAATTTTCCCCACTTTAGGGGAATAAAAAATTCCTTCCCGACTCCAATCAGGGTGATAGCCAGACGACTCTCATTTCGTCTTTTCAGTGCGAATTGGATAATGAAGAGGAGGAGGAGCAGGAGACGGTTGCCTCCGCTACAGAGGGTAGTACCCATAGCAGGTTTATTCCATCTGTTCAGCGTGGATGGGAGATTGAAAGTCATCCTCCTGATGAGGACAGCAAAGTCTTGTCTGTTGGGACTCTGGCACACATGACTGACTTTGTTATGCTGCCTTTCCCGTGACCCTCGTGTTGTACGCATTTTGGCCAACACCGATTACTGGTTGTTCACCTTTCTTGACCCCACCCCCCTTTACAAAGAGAACTTCTTATCTTTCATTCCTGTGTTGGAGAGGACTAGCAAAATGGTGCAATACCAAAAGGTCCTTATGGAAAAATTACTCCCAAAATTTTCATCTGACAACCCTGGCGGCAGAGTACGTAGTTCCTTGGGCAACTGAGGAGGGGAGACGAGGGGAACAGACAGCAGTTCCAACAGAGGCAGGGCAACACTCTCCAAGGCTTGGGACAGAGTCATGACAACCCGCCAGCACCCTTACCCTGATGCGGGGCCTACTGTCACAAGGAGGGAACATTTTTGGAAGATGGTGAAGGAGTACGTATCAGACCATGTCTGCGTCCTGAATGATCCCTCTGTGCCTTACAACTATTGGATGTCCAAGCTGGACACGTGGCACGAACTGACGCTCTACGCCTTGGAGGTGCTGGCCTGTCCTGCTGCCAGCGTTTTGTCAGAGTGGGTATTTAGTGCTGCTGGGGGCATAATAACTGATAAGCGAATCCGCCTGTTAACTGAAAATGCTGACCAGTTGAAAATGAACAAAGCCTGGATTGCACCTGACTTCTCTACTCCACCAGAGGAGAGCGGCTGAACATAAAGGCACTTTAAATGTGGCTTTTATGGTGTATTGAGTACACTGTATTCCCATGCACCCCTTCCACCACAAAAAAGGGTATATGGTTCAATCTTTTCTTCTCCTCCTCCATCATATAAACATGCTTATTAGGTTGCCCTCACTCCTAATGTTTTAGAGGGTTAGTTCAGCAGCAGACCCTTAACCATAATTTTTTCAATTTGTCAGTTGAGCAGCAGGCCCTCGTCCATCATTTTTTTTCATGGTCCGATTAGCAGCAGGCACTCATCCCTAATGTTTTAGATGGTCAGATCAGCAGCAGGCCCTCGCCCATAATGTTTTTGGTCACCAGCAGGCCCTTGCTCCAAATTTTTTTAAGGGTTACCAGCAGGCTATCAATCATAATTTTTCAAGGGTGTGTATGATGCCCTTGGGTGTATTGGAGTGCCGGTTCCTTGTAATTTTTGGCAGCCCTTTCAGTTAGTGCATAGGCTTTATGAGTGTAGGAGTCCCACTACCTGAACAATTGTACCACAATGTGAATGAGGCCCTCCTTTATGTGATAAACAGGTTGTATCGGAGTGCCTCTTCCTTGTAATTTTTGGCAGCACTTGCACTTTATATACAAGTAATTATACAGGAAAGAATGTTTCCTAACAATATTTCCTCTAAAATCGATTTTATCTTCGGTTTTGTGCGTATTATTGTTTGTCTGTAAAATTGGCCAACTACTCGGACAACATCGTTCCCAGCAGCGACCTGGGAGTCCAAGATGCATCCAGACATCCTCCCGATGCTGTTCCCAAACCATTTCAGTGGTGTTGATATCAATTTCTGACCTTTTCATGTGAACCAGACACCCTCTGCTCTCCAGAGCAGGGGGTGCCTGGTTTAATGCTCGGGTTCTCCCATTGACTTCCATTGTGCTCAGCACCAGATAATCCCGAGGTGTTCTACCCGAGCACCCGAGCTCTTTTGTGCTCGATCAACACTAATAATGACCATAGTGCTAAAATAATGATCATTACCATATTATCAGAGAAATCATTTGTTAGTGTGTCCTGGTACCATATTTGTTAGTTTAGTGTATACATATTGTGCCAGAACTAATCCTACCAATACGATAACAGAACCAAGTCTGTCAACTAGAGGCAGTAACAGATCAGAGCTAAATGTACAGATATGGTGTCATAACCTAGCTTAACCACCTCAGCTCCCCTAGCTTAAACACCCTTAATGACCAGACCACTTTTTACAATTCTGCACTACACTACTTTCACGGTTTATTGCTCGGTCATACATCTTACCACCTAAATGAATTTTACCTCCTTTTCTTCTCACTAATAGAGCTTTCATTTGGTGGTATTTCATTGCTGCTGACATTTTTACTTTTTTGGTTATTAATCGAAATTTACCAAAATTTTTGCACTTTCAGTTGTAAATAAAAAAAAAATATACATTTCTATATAAATTTTTCTCTAAATTTATTGTTCTACATGTCTTTGATAAAAAAAATGTTTGGGTAAAAAAAAAAATGGTTATAGCATTTACAAACTATGGTACAAAAATGTGAATTTCCGCATTTTGAAGCAGCTCTGACTTTCTGAGCACCTGTCATGTTTCCTGAGGTTCTACAATGCCCAGACAGTAGAAAAACCCCACAAATGACACCATTTCGGAAAGTAGACACCCTAAGGTATTCGGTGATGGGCATAGTGAGTTCATAGAACTTTTTATTTTTTGTCACAAGTTAGTGGAAAATTATGATTTCCTTTTTTTTTTTTCTTACAAAGTCTCATATTCCACTAACTTGTGACAAAAAATAAAAACTTCCATGAACTCACTATGCCCATCACGAAATACCTTGGGGTGTCTTCTTTCCAAAATGGGGTCACTTGTGGGGTAGTTATACTGCCCTGGCATTTTAGGGGCCCTAATGCGTGAGAAGTAGTTTGAAATTCAAATGTGTAAAAAATGTCCTGTGAAATCCTAAAGGTGCACTTTAGAATTTGGGCCCCATTGCCCACCTAGGCTGCAAAAAAGTGTCACACATGTGGTATCGCCGTACTCAGGAGAAGTAGGGCAATGTGTTTTGGGGTGTCTTTTTACATATACCCATGCTGGGTGAGAGAAATATCTCTGTAAAAGTCAACTTTTCCCATTTTTTTTATACAAAGTTGTCATTTTAGAGAGATATTTCTCTCACCCAGCATGGGTATATGTAAAAAGACACCCCAAAACGCATTGCCCTACTTCTCCTGAGTACGGCGATACCACATGTGTGACACTTTTTTGCAGCCTAGGTGCGCAAAGAGGCCCAAATTCCTTTTAGGAGGGCATTTTTAAACATTTGGATTCCAGACGACTTCTCACACTTTAGGGCCCCTAAAATGCCAGGGCAGTATAAATACCCCACATGTGACCCCATTTTGGAAAGAAGACACCCCAAGGTATTCCGTGAGGGGCATGGCGAGTTCATAGAAGTTTTTGTTTTTGGCACAAGTTAGCGGAAATTGATTTATTATTTTTTTTTCTCACAAAGTCTCCCTTTCCGCTAACTTGTGACAAAAAGTTCAATCTTTCATGGACTCAATATGCCCCTCAGCGAATACCTTGGGGTGTCTTCTTTCCGAAATGGGGTCATTTGTGGGGTGTGTTTACTGTTCTGGCATTTTGGGCGGGGCTAAATTGTGAGCAACCCTGTAAAGCCTAAAGGTACTCGTTGGACTTTCGGCCCCTTTACGCATCTAGGCTGCAAAAAAGTGTCACACATGTGGTATCGCCGTACTCAGGAGAAGAAGAGCAATGTGTTTTCGGGTGTATTCTTACATATACCCATACTGGGTTAGAGAAATATCTCTGTAAATGACATCTTTTTAGTTTTTTTTATACAAAGATGTCAATTTACAGAGATATTCCTCTCACCCAGCATGGGTAAAAATACACCCCAAAACACATTGCCCTACTTCTCCTGAGTACGGCGATACCACATGTGTGACACTTTTTTGCAACCTAGGTGCCAAAAGGGGCTCAAATTCCAATGAGAATCTTTATGATTTCACAGGGCATTTTTTACGCATTTGGATTCCAAACTACTTCTCACGCTTTAGGTCCCCTAAAGTGCCAGGGCAGTATAAATACTCCACAAGTGACCCCATTTTGAAAAGAAGACACCCCAAGGTATTCCGTGAGGGGCAGGGCGAGTTCCTAGAATATTATTTTTTTGGCACAAGTTAGCGGAAAATGATTATTTTTTTTTTTCTTACAAAGTCTCATATTCCACTAACTTGTGACAAAAAAAAAAACTACATGAACTCGCCATGCCCCTCACGAAATACCTTGGGGTGTCTTCTTTCCGAAATTGGGTCACTTGTGGGGTATTTATACTGCCCTGGCATTTTAGGGGCCCTAAAGAGTGAGAAGAAGTCTAGAATATAAATGTCTAAAAAATGTTACGCATTTGGATTCCGTGAGGGGTATGGTGAGTTCATGTGAGATTTATTTATTTTTTGTCACAAGTTAGTGGAATATAAGACTTTGTAAGAAAAAAACAAAAAAACTAAAAAAAATAAATAAATCAATTTCCGCTAACTTGTGACAAAAAAATAAATAAATCTTCTATGAACTCGCCATGCCCCTTAAAAGTGATCTTTTTATAGCGCCGCAGCGATTTTACGGTGTTTTTGCAGTGATCAGAAAAAAAAAATTCTGTCATATCGGTTGGGCAAGATCAGGCCTGATCAGGCGAACACTGCGTTTTTTGTAGAGCCTATAGAACATGTCTTATTCTTGTCCGCAATTGCGGACAAGAAAAGGCATTTTCTATATAGTTCTGGCAATGTGAGGATCCGCAAAATGCGGATAGCACATTGCCGGTGTCAGTGTTTTGCGGATCCGCGGTGTCCGTGTTTTCCGGATCCGTGGATCCGCAAAACACATACGGACGTCTGAATGGAGCCTTACAGGGGGGTGATCAATGACAGGGGGGTGATCAGGGAGTCTATATGGGGTGATCACCCCCCTGTAAGGCTCCATTTAGACATCCGTATGTGTTTTGCAGATCCGTGGGTCCGCGGATCCGCAAAACACATACTGACGTCTGAATGGAGCCTTACAGGGGGGTGATCAATGACAGGGGGGTGATCAGGGAGTCTATATGGGGTGATCACCCCCCTGTCATTGATCACCCCCTGTAAGACTCCATTCAGACGTCCGTATGTGTTTTGCGGATCCGTGGGTCCGCAAAACACATACTGACGTCTGAATGGAGCCTTACAGGGGGGTGATCAGGGAGTCTATATGGGGTGATCAGGGGTTAATAAGGGGTTAATAAGTGACAGGGGGGGGTGTAGTGTAGTGGTGATTGGTGCTACGTGCTACTTACAGAGCTGCCTGTGTCCTGGTGGTCCTCTGGTGGTCGATCCAAGCAAAAGGGACCACCAGAGGACCAGGTAGCAGGTATATTAGACACTGATATCAAAACAGCGTCTAATATACCTTTAAGGGGTTAAAAAAAATCGCATCTACAGCCTGCCAGCGAACGATCGCCGCTGGCAGGCTGCAGATCCACTCCTTTACCTTCAGTTCCTGTGAACGCGCGCTCCTGTGTGCGCGCGTTCACAGGAAATCTCGCCTCTCGCGAGATGACGCGCCGGTGTGTCCAGGAGGAATGAATCGATCACCTCCGGAACGCAATCCTGCGTTAGGCGGTCCGGAGGCGGTTAAAGGATAACTGTCATATTATTTTTATTTTTTTTGCTAAAGTGTAGGGCAAGTGATGGGTAACAATTTTGCAATAGACTTTATTTAGCCAAAACGTTTATTTTTGGTAGAAAACTGAGGCTGAAACGGCCCTTAGCAGCACTCTTCAAAAGAGCGTTGCTAAGGGCCATCCGTCTCCAATTAGAAAAGGGGAGACTGGCTGTGCAGACGATGTGCTTCTGCCTCGTACTTCGCTGGGAGACAGAAGGCTGGGCACAGGAGTCTTTGGAGTTAAAATTACATTTATATTCCCCCTTTCTAAGCAATCTAATGCTCCGTTACATTCACTGACCTGTGATCCCTGTGATAATAATTCATGAAGCAGCCGCCGGAAGTAGAAGCACTGTGCGCAGTGAGCCGGCTGCTGCTTCATGAATGATTATCACAGGGATCGCAGGTCAGTGAATGTACCGGAGCATTAGAACTAGTTTTACACTAGTGGCATTAGAACTCCGGCCCGTCCCCATTATGGTCAATGGGGCCAAAGCGGTAGTCCGGGGGCACACGTGCACTAGCGGCAACACAGATCCGACAGGCTGTTCACACGCCAGAGTTCCTTGCCACTAATGTAAAACTAGCCTAAGGGCTCTTTCACACCTGCGTTATTGTCTTCCGGCATAGAGTTCCGTCGTCGGGGCTCTATGCCGGAAGAATCCTGATCAGGATTATCCTAATGCATTCTGAATGGAGAGTAATCCGTTCAGGATGCATCAGGATGTCTTCAGTTCCGGTACGGAACGTTTGTTGGCCGGAGAAAATACCGCAGCATGCTGCGCTTTTTGCTCCGGCCAAAAATCCGGAACACTTGCCGCAAGGCCGGATCCGGAATTAATGCCCATTGGAAGGCATTGATCCGGATCCGGCCTTAAGCTAAACGTCGTTTCGGCGCATTGCCGGAGCCGACATTTAGCTTTTTCAGAGTGGTTACCATGGCTGCCGGGACGCTAAAGTCCTGACAGCCATGGTAAGTGTAGCGGGGAGCGGGGGAGCAGTGTACTTACCGTCCGTGCGGCTCCCCGGGCGCTCCAGAGTGACGTCAGGGCGCCCCAAGCGCATGGATCATGTGATCACATAGACACGTCATCCATGCGCATGGGGCGCTCTGACGTCATTCTGGAGCGCCCCGGGAGCCGCACGGACTGTAAGTATACCGCTCCCCCGCTCCCCGCTCCTACTATGGCAACCAGGACTTTAATAGCGTCCTGGGTGCCATAGTAACACTGAAAGCATTTGGAAGACGGTTCCGTCTTCAAATGCTTTCAGTACACTTGCGTTTTTCCGGATCCGGAGTGTAATTCCGGCAAGTGGAGTACATGCCGGATCCGGACAACGCAAGTGTGAAAGAGCCCTAAAGCGAATACTAGTTATGGAAGCGCTCACTAGTATGAATTAGGTGTTGGGAGAGGGGAGCGAAGCGCCGCAAGCTCTTGTAGTACTTACCCTCCCCGGTCTTCCTTGCTGGGCCCCAGCACTGTCCTGCCTGCATACAGCATCAGGACGTAGTGCGCGCTATCTGGGCTGTTGGGGGCTCTCACTATCTGGGCTGTTGGGGGTCTCACTTTATGAGCTGTTGGGGGTCTCACTGTCTGAGCTGTTGGGGGTCTCACTATCTGAGCTGTTGGGGGTCTCACTATCTGAGCTGTTGGGGGTCTCACTATCTGAGCTATTGGGGGTCTCACTATCTGAGCTGTTGGGGGTCTCACTATCTGAGCTGTTGGGGCTCTCACTATCTGAGCTGTTGGGGCTCTCACTATCTGAGCTGTTGGGGGTCTCACTATCTGAGCTGTTGGGGGTCTCACTATTTGAGCTGTTGGGGGTCTCACTATCTGGGCTGTTGGGGGTCTCACTATCTGGGCTGTTGGGGGTCTCACTATCTGGGCTGTTGGGGGTCTCACTATCTGGGCTGTTGGGGGTCTCACTATCTGGGCTGTTGGGGGTCTTACTATGTGGGCTGATGGGGTTCTCACTATGTGGGCTGATGGGGGTCTCACTATCTGGCCTGATGGGGGTCTCGCTATGGGCTAATCTGAGGTCTGATGGGGGTCTCACTGTGTGGGCTGATGGGCTCTCACTATGTGGGCTGATCTAAGGTCGTATGGGGGTCTCAATATGTGGGTTGATCTGAGGTCTGAAGAGGGTCTCACTATCTGGGCTGATGGGGGGGTCTCACTATCTGGGCTGATCTTAGGTCTGATGGGGGTCTCATTATGTGATCTGATGGGGGTCTCACTATGTGGTCTGATGGGGGTCTCACTATGTGGTCTGATGGGGGTCTCACTATGTGGTCTGATGGGGGTCTCACTATGTGTGCTGATCTGAGGTCTGATGGGGGTCTCACTATGTGGGCTGATGGGGGTCTCACTATGTGGGCTGATGGGGGTCTCACTATGTGGGCTGATCTGATGTCTGATGGTGGTTTCACTATGTGGGTTGATCTGAGGTCTGATGGGGTCTCACTATGTGGGCTGATGGGGGTCTCACTATGTGGGCTGATGTGGGTCTCACTATGTGGGCTGATGTGGGTCTCACTATGTGGGCTGATCTGAGGTCTGATGGGGGTCTCACTATCTGGGATGATGGGTGTTAGCGGTTTTTTTCCAGGCAGGTTTATGATGGTTATATGATGAGGCATCAGACCTCCAACCCGTGAATATTTCCCTGTGCAACTAATTCCCGATTCCACAGACCCCCCCACCCCATAACAGTGCCATCCACAGACCCCCCCACCCCTTAACAGTGCCATCCACAGACCCCCCCACCCCATAACAGTGCCATCCACAGACCTCCCCCACCCCATAACAGTGCCATCCACAGACCCCCCCCACCCCATAACAGTGCCATCCACAGACCACCCCTTAACAGTGTCATCCACAGACCCCCCATCGCCGCTCCAGTACAGTTATAAAATGTGTAATTCAATTAATAATGATTCATGCTGCCCCCTCTGTAGTATAACATTCAATATATCCTACTTACAGGGCTACTGTTATATCGTAATGCAGGCCAGCCGGGCAGACGAGCGGCAGAGTGACTGACTGACGTCACGTGCCTGCGTCGGCTGCTTCATTCATAAAGTAGGCCGGCCTGCATTACGATATAACAGTAGCCCTGTGAGTAGGATATATTGAATGTTATAGTACAGAGGGGGCAGCATGAATCATTATTAATTGAATTACACATTTTATAACTGTACTGGGGCGGCGGGGCCGGAGCACAGTGAACGCACTGGCCCCCAGCTCCTCCTCCCAGTCCCTCCCCGCTGATACATCGCAGCCTGCGATGCTGGAGCATGGCAGGCTGCGATGTCAAAAGGTGGCAGAACGCTGTTCCGGTGCGTTCAACCAGAAAAAAAGCCCTGCTTATAGGGCTTTGGGGGTGGGAACATAGTGTCTGGCAAGATACAAGTGAAACTTAGTTAAACAATACTGGTATCTGCTATATACAATACATGAAAGGGTTATTTTACATATTGACCAGGTTTAGGGCTAACTGCTAATAAGTTGAATGACTTGTCATAAGTTGCTGTCATTGTATGTGAGGTGTGAATTTAAATAGCCTTTTGTTAAGGGAGTAAGGTGCTATTGTGTTCACCAACTGGCAGGGTGTGATTTGTGCTGATTCGGGGTACAGTATTCAACAAGAGATGAGGCCTTGTATATCTTGTATAATCTGTGATGTATCAATAGTAAAATTATGAAAAATCCCTTTCAACCCAATCATTGATCCAACTTTTATATATATAAAAACGAGATCACTGTATGTTCTCTTCCATCTAAGGCCTTGTGTATGTATGTGTGTATATATATATATATATATATATATATATATGTGACACATGAATACACTAAAGACTATGAAAAAGAAAAAAAAAACTTCTATGTAATTTGGCGCACGGTAGGAAAAAATCTCCTGCATAGTGGAAAAAGAGAGAAGAAAGAAAAGTAAGAAAGAACACAAAACATAAGGCATGCAAGCTCTACACATAGATAGGATGTTCAGGTTAGACCTTTTACTGGGCTAACCCCGCCTTGCATGGCACATGGCTGCCCAGTAATATTACCGATAAGCAGGTATAATCCACCTCATGCCTTGACCAATAGAAATACATTTTACAACTCTAAGGTACACATTGGCACATTTCCCGAGACCATACCCCGGTGGGTGGGGCTCAAACATGCTCACCATCCACTAACACACCCAGAACATGCGCAAATGCTTCCAAATGAATCAGCCTTTTTCTTAAACAGATATGGCCCTAATTGGACAACATCCATTTAATCTGGTAAAAATATCTTAGTGACCCAAAGTGAACCTCTTTTAGACATGGTTCCAAAAGGGGGGATCAGTCCCTGAGGAAGGTCTTTTAAAACAGGGTCGACCAAGAAAGGTGATATAGCAGTCACATGGACACCAGTCCCACCAAGCAATGTTTCATGTTGGGGCCCCCATGGTTCAGTGAGACCGGCATCAGCGTGCTATACCCCACCGTTGTTGATGAGGACACACTGGCAGCTTTCACTAAGAACATTGCTCTCAGAGCCAGCAGCCATTAATTAGATCTCCCTCAAACCAACGGTGGCGTCTTTCACATGGGGGAGTAGGAACCAGAGTGCTGATCTATAGAATTTCCCTTGCAACGACCTGACCCGATCACGCTCTCATAACCGTAATCAGGTCAGACCATACACAGAGAGGCATATACAAAATAAACCTACATAACATTTCTAAGCTAAAAAGTAAGTCCACTATAGTCATCCTATGCTAATAAAAATTTCCACGACAGTTCCCTCCTCTTTGTAATATTTCCCCTGTGTTCTTTGAATCTCCTGCTGAATCTTCGGTTTCCTCAGCTTGCCCTCGTCGATTGTGGTGCTCCTTGGGTGTCATTGCCTCCATGATGATGCTCCATCCTTCGGCTCGATTCTTCGGGGAGTTGACTCTGAGTGAGGTCCTGATGTGGGAAGGTGTGGCATGGTGATGAACGTTTAGTTGGACATCCTTTCCATCAAAAACATAGGATGATCCGTGGTATATCCGGGAGCTGTGATGAGGATGTGATCATCTGCACGTGCCTGGGCGATCCAATCGATCAAACAGCAGGAACATCGCACCAGGATATATAGGATAAAGAGAAAAACAACATGAGGATATATACTCCTATTTCCTTCAACCAGTTACCTATGGAAAACAGGAAATCTCCTAAACCACCCAAAGCCCTGAAAGGATTCCATCCCTCATTAGCAATAGCCCTAGCTCTGCCCTGAATTACAGTGACCTTATCCATATGGGCCTGGACTTTATCGCTGGTATCTGCAATCCAAGTACAGCAGTCCACTCCTATAAACTCACAGAAACCCCCCCTTAGACGCTAAAAGATAATCCAGTGCCATATTTTCCTGTAAGACGAGGGTTGGGTTGATGCACCTGTTGGCAAAGGAAACAAGAGCGGAATATCATCATAATCACTGTTTAATTTCTCAATCAGTTTTGCCACATATTCCTCTTGTATCTGCTGCAAGTCTCCAGGCATCAGAATGAATGGACTCATTGTCCATGGGGTTGGGAAGGGTCTCCCCATCAAAATACTACTCCTCCCTTTGACCATAGACCGTTAGCGTCTTTGGTCCACCCTTGAACCTCCCAATAAGCGATGTCTGCTGATGTTGCAAATGTTTGGAGCTGGGACAGCATTATGTTACTTTCAGGTGTGAGCGGTACTAGCGGGGAATTTACAAAAACTTCGGTCACAATTTTGTGTGACACGGGAGGCTGCTTTTGCGTGCCTGTCTGCTAACCTGGTTCCCTGGGCAACTAGTGTCATTGAAGTTGTGTATGCCTGACACTTAATGGCTTCAATGGCCTCTGGGAGTTGAATTGATGCAAGGAGATTTAAAATGAGTTGTGCATGGGTTTTTCTTCTGCAGTGCAGGTTAGATCATACATGGCGACTGAGTTTGGGCACCTTCATTATGGGTTTGCTGTATTCATTCCCCACTGAATGGGATATTTAATCTGTGTTTGTCGAGTCTCTATGGGTATTGACTGAGCCTGGTCTGGGTGATGGTAAGGGCAATCTCTAACAAAAATGTCCTGGTTGTTTACACCTAAAACATACACTTGGGGTTTGTCTAGGTCCTATGTGCTGCTGGAAACCGCGCTTGTCTGTATATCTACCCCTATTGTCATGTTGAGGGCGGGGCTGGGAGAAATGTGAATTCGTTCTGCATGAAATCTCATCTTGTGGACCCTTTAGCCCTAGGAGAGAGTTCAAAAACAGCATTGGTGCAGTTGTTGGTGCGCAATAATGGACCTGGAGCCCTGGGGTGGTGGTAAGGATATCATCATATCCCGCCAACCTTTGGGCAGTCATGTGTTGTGTGGACAGATCATTTTTAAAAGGTGTAGGACAGAGTGTGATGTGTACAGTTTGGTATCGTGTCCCAGTGTGATCGAGCTTGTCAATTCTACAGCCATTGCACATGCTGCCAAGGTCCTGAGACATGGTGGCATGCCATGCACAGTGACTGGGAGTAGTTTGGATATATATGCAACAGGCCTCAACCGTCCTCCATGGTCTTGAGCTAACACAGCAGCTATGGTTTTGCAATTTTCACGTGCATACAGGTGAAATGGGACATTGTATTGTGGAATGCCCAATGCAGGGGCTGAAACAAGAGAAATTTTGAGCATCTCAAAAGCATCTATCATTTAAGACAGTGGATGGTAATAACTCCATTACCATCTGATTCCCCATTATTACAAAAGGGAATGCTTCAGCTGCTATGGGAGGGGTATCTCCTAGTTCAAAACCTTTAATCTTTGCTGCCCTTGCATATATTGTTCTACTGGGCTGTGCAGACTGTACAATAGGTTGATTAGCATGCTCAGAGAAATCCTGTACTTCAGGTTCTGTAAAGCCAGATTCTGTTGTTAATTTAGTTAATACAGGGTACAATGGCACATATGGGGGTGGGGCAGGAGTTGGAGTTCCAATGGGGGTTTTACTTTGCTGTCTTGTATTTGAACTGCCAAAGTCAGTCCAATAAGTTTGCACTGATATCCATGCTTGTCCACAAGTGAGAGTATGTACACAGTCAATAGAGAATCCCCCTTCTTTCTTTGACATGAGAGAGATGCCTAAATCTATTATTACATATACATTTTATCCCA
>NW_024400563.1:0-26677 GCF_905171765.1 Bufo bufo | reverse complement strand
GGCCGAACCATCAGTCAGTACGTGGAGGGGTGTGCACAGGTACTGTTCCACCATGTTAGTGAAATGTTGCCTCCTGCTAACACGTTCCGTATCAGGTGGTGGTACACTTAGCTGTGGCGTGTTGACAAAACTTTTCCACATCTCTGCCATGCTAACCCTGCCCTCAGAGGAGCTGGGCGTGACACAGCTGCGTTGGCGACCTCTTGCTCCTCCTCTGCCTTCGCCTTGGGCTTCCACTGGTTCCCCTGTGACATTTGGGAATGCTCTCAGTAGCGCGTCTACCAACGTGCGCTTGTACTCGCGCGTCTTCCTATCACGCTCCAGTGTAGGAAGTAAGGTAGGCACATTGTCTTTGTACCGGGGATCCAGCAGGGTGGCAACCCAGTAGTCCGCACACGTGAAAATGTGGGCAACTCTGCTGTCGTTGCGCAGGCACTGCAGCATGTAGTCGCTCATGTGTGCCAGGCTGCCCAGAGGTAAGGACAAGCTGTCCTCTGTGGGAGGCGTATCGTCATCGTCCTGTGTTTCCCCCCAGCCACGCACCAGTGATGGGCCCGAGCTGCTTTGGGTGCCACCCCACTGTGAACATGCTTCATCCTCATCCTCCTCCACCTCCTCCTCATCCTCGTCCTCCTCGTCCTCCAGTAGTGGGCCCTGTCTGGCCACATTTGTACCTGGCCTCTGGTGTTGCAAAAAACCTCCCTCTGAATCACTTTCGAAGAGACTGGCCTGAAAGTGCTAAAAATGACCCCTCTTCCTCCTCTTCCTCCTGGGCCACCTCCTCTTCCATCATCGCCCTAAGTGTTTTCTCAAGGAGACAAAGAAGTGGTATTGTAACGCTGATAACGGCGTCATCGCCACTGGCCATGTTGGTGGAGTACTCGAAACAGCGCAACAGGGCACACAGGTCTCGCATGGAGGCCCAGTCATTGGTGGTGAAGTGTTTCTGATCCACAGTGCAACTGACCCGTGCGTGCTGCAGCTGAAACTCCACTATGGCCTGCTGCTGCTCGCACAGTCTGTCCAGCATAATGGCCTGCTGACGTTTACCCCGGGCTGTGCTAAATTTGGTGGTGAAGGTATGTGGCTGACTGGATGAGCAGGTGGAAGAAGAGGAGGAGGAAGCTGAGGAGGAGGAGGAGGAGACAGGAGGCAAAGAATGTTGCCCTGCGATCCTTGGCGGCGGAAGGACGTGCGCCAAACAGCTCTCCGCCTAGGGCCCAGCCGCCACTACATTTACCCAGTGTGCAGTTAGGGAGATATAGCGTCCCTGGCCGTGCTTACTGGTCCACGTATCTGTGGTTAGGTGGACCTTGCCACAGATGGCGTTGCGCAGTGCACATTTGATTTTATCGGACACTTGTTTGTGCAGGGAAGGCACGGCTCTCTTGGAGAAGTAGTGGCGGCTGGGAACAACATTCTGTGGGACAGCAAGTGACATGAGCTGTTTGAAGCTGTGTGTGTCCACCAGCCTAAATGACAGCATTTCATAGGCCAGTAGTTTAGAAATGCTGGCATTCAGGGCCAGGGATCGAGGGTGGCTAGGTGGGAATTTACGCTTTCTCTCAAATGTTTGTGAGATGGAGAGCTGAACGCTGCCGTGTGACATGGTTGAGATGCTTGGTGACGCAGGTGGTGGTGTTGGTGGTACATCCCATGTTTGCTGGGCGGCAGGGGCCAACGTTCCTCCAGAGGCAGAGGAAGAGGCCGAGGCGGCGGCAGCAGCAGCAGAAGAGGCCGAGGCGGCGGCAGCAGCAGAAGAGGCCGAGGCGGCAGCAGCAGAAGAGGCAGCAGGGGGAGCCTGAGTGACTTCCTTGTTTTTAAGGTGTTTACTCCACTGCAGTTCATGCTTTGCATGCAGGTGCCTGGTCATGCAGGTTGTGCTAAGGTTCAGAACGTTAATGCCTCGCTTCAGGCTCTGATGGCACAGCGTGCAAACCACTCGGGTCTTGTCGTCAGCACATTGTTTGAAGAAGTGCCATGCCAGGGAACTCCTTGAAGCTGCCTTTGGGGTGCTCGGTCCCAGATGGCGGCGGACAGTAGCAGGCGGAGTCTTTTGGCGGCGGGTGTTTTGATTTTGCCCACTGCTCCCTCTTTTGCTACGCTGTTGGCTCGGTCTCACCACTGCCTCTTCCTCCGAACTGTGAAAGTCAGTGGCACGACCTTCATTCCATGTGGGGTCTAGGACCTCATCGTCCCCTGCATCGTCTTCCACCCAGTCTTGATCCCTGACCTCCTGTTCAGTCTGCACACTGCAGAAAGACGCAGCAGTTGGCACCTGTGTTTCGTCATCATCAGAGACGTGCTGAGGTGGTATTCCCATGTCCTCATCATCAGGAAACATAAGTGGTTGTGCGTTAGTGCATTCTATCTCTTCCACCCCTGGTGAAGAGCTAGGTGGATGCCCTCGGGAAACCCTGCCAGCAGAGTCTTCAAACAGCATAAGAGACTGCTGCATAACTTGAGGCTCGGACAGTTTCCCTGATATGCATGGGGGTGATGTGACAGACTGATAGGCTTGGTTTTCATGCGCCATCTGTGCGCTTTCTGCAGAAGACTGGGTGGGAGATAATGTGAACGCGCTGGATGCACTGTCGGCCACCCAATTGACTAATGCCTGTACCTGCTTAGGCCTTACCATCCTTAGAACGGCATTGGGCCCCACCAAATATCCCTGTAAATTCTGGCGGCTACTGGGAACTGAGGTAGTTGGTACACTAGGACGTGTGGCTGTGGCAGAACGGCCACGTCCTCTCCCAGCACCAGAGGGTCCACTAACACCACCACGACCATGTCCACGTCCACGTCCGCGTCCGCGTCCCTTATTAGATGTTTTCCTCATTGCTCCCGTTCACCACAATTTTGAGAATGGCAAATTTGGGAATAGTTTTTCAACCCAGAAAAAAAAATGTACTTTTACGGTCACTACAAAAACTTGACCAGCTAAAACAGTACAGATTTGCTTGAATAGAAATGTAAGACCTGTTTTTTTTTTGCAATGTGTGACAGGTTAAGGTTTAATCACAGAATCAGACTTCTATCTGCACGGTAGCGTGTGTCTTAGGTTTTTCTGAATGACACTATCAGTGCCTTCAATGTAAGATATCCTTTTTGGGATAGATTTCAAGTAGGCCTCAAATACCAGAAACTAGTTATTTTGAGAATGTCAAATTTGGGAATAGTTTTTCAACCCAGAAAAAAAAAAGTGCTTTTACGGTCACTATAAATAACTTGACCAGCTAAAACAGTACAGATTTGCTTGAAAAGAAATGTGAGACCTGTTTTTTTTTTTGCACTGTGTGACAGGTTAAGGTTTAATCACAGAATCAGACTTCTATCTGCACGGTAGCGTGTGTCTTAGGTTTTTCTGAATGACACTATCAGTACCTTCAATGTAAGATATCCTTTTTGGGATAGATTTCAAGTAGGCCTCAAATACCAGAAACTAGTTATTTTGAGAATGGCAAATTTGGGAATAGTTTTTCAACCCAGAAAAAAAAAAGTGCTTTTACGGTCGCTACAAATAACTTGACCAGCTAAAACAGTACAGATTTGCTTGAATAGAAATGTGAGACCTGTTTTTTTTTGCACTGTGTGACAGGTTAAGGTTTAATCTCAGAATCAGACTTCTATCTGCACGGTAGCGTGTGTCTTAGGTTTTTCTGAATGACACTATCAGTACCTTAAATGTAAGATATCCTTTTTGGGATAGATTTCAAGTAGGCCTCAAATACCAGAAACTAGTTATTTTGAGAATGGCAAATTTGGGAATAGTTTTTCAAACCAGAAAAAAAAAAAGTGCTTTTACGGTCGCTACAAATAACTTGACCAGCTAAAACAGTACAGATTTGCTTGAATAGAAATGTGAGACCTGTTTTTTTTTGCACTGTGTGACAGGTTAAGGTTTAGTCTCAGAATCAGACTTCTATCTGCACGATAGCGTGTGTCTTAGGTTTTTCTGAATGACGCTATCAGTACCTTCAATGTAAGATATCTTTTTTGAGATAGATTTCAAGTAGGCCTCAAATACCAGAAACTAGTTATTTTGAGAATAGCAAATTTGGGAATAGTTTTTCAAACGAGAAAAAAAAATGTGCTTTTACGGTCGCTACAAATAACTTGACCAGCTAAAACAGTACAGATTTGCTTGAATAGAAATGTGAGACCTGTTTTTTTTTGCACTGTGTGACAGGTTAAGGTTCAATCTCAGAATCAGACTTCTATCTGCACGGTAGCGTGTGTCTTAGGTTTTTCTGAATGACGCTATCAGTACCTTCAATGTAAGATATCTTTTTTGGGATAGATTTCAAGTAGGCCTCAAATACCAGAAACTAGTTATTTTGAGAATGGCAAATTTGGGAATAGTTTTTCAACCCAGAAAAAAAAAAGTGCTTTTACGGTCGCTACAAATAACTTGACCAGCTAAAACAGTACAGATTTGCTTGAATAGAAATGTGAGACCTGTTTTTTTTTGCACTGTGTGACAGGTTAAGGTTTAATCTCAGAATCAGACTTCTATCTGCACGGTAGCGTGTGTCTTAGGTTTTTCTGAATGACACTATCAGTACCTTAAATGTAAGATATCCTTTTTGGGATAGATTTCAAGTAGGCCTCAAATACCAGAAACTAGTTATTTTGAGAATGGCAAATTTGGGAATAGTTTTTCAAACCAGAAAAAAAAAAAGTGCTTTTACGGTCGCTACAAATAACTTGACCAGCTAAAACAGTACAGATTTGCTTGAATAGAAATGTGAGACCTGTTTTTTTTTGCACTGTGTGACAGGTTAAGGTTTAGTCTCAGAATCAGACTTCTATCTGCACGATAGCGTGTGTCTTAGGTTTTTCTGAATGACGCTATCAGTACCTTCAATGTAAGATATCTTTTTTGAGATAGATTTCAAGTAGGCCTCAAATACCAGAAACTAGTTATTTTGAGAATAGCAAATTTGGGAATAGTTTTTCAAACGAGAAAAAAAAATGTGCTTTTACGGTCGCTACAAATAACTTGACCAGCTAAAACAGTACAGATTTGCTTGAATAGAAATGTGAGACCTGTTTTTTTTTGCACTGTGTGACAGGTTAAGGTTCAATCTCAGAATCAGACTTCTATCTGCACGGTAGCGTGTGTCTTAGGTTTTTCTGAATGACGCTATCAGTACCTTCAATGTAAGATATCTTTTTTGAGATAGATTTCAAGTAGGCCTCAAATACCAGAAACTAGTTATTTTGAGAATGGCAAATTTGGGAATAGTTTTTCAAACGAGAAAAAAAAAAGTGCTTTTACGGTCGCTACAAATAACTTGACCAGCTAAAACAGTACAGATTTGCTTGAATAGAAATGTGAGACCTGTTTTTTTTTGCACTGTGTGACAGGTTAAGGTTTAATCTCAGAATCAGACTTCTATCTGCACGGTAGCGTGTGTCTTAGGTTTTTCTGAATGACACTATCAGTACCTTTAATGTAAGATATCCTTTTTGGGATAGATTTCAAGTAGGCCTCAAATACCAGAAACTAGTTATTTTGAGAATGGCAAATTTGGGAATAGTTTTTCAAACCAGAAAAAAAAAAAGTGCTTTTACGGTCGCTACAAATAACTTGACCAGCTAAAACAGTACAGATTTGCTTGAATAGAAATGTGAGGCCTGTTTTTTTTTGCACTGTGTGACAGGTTAAGGTTTAGTCTCAGAATCAGACTTCTATCTGCACGATAGCGTGTGTCTTAGGTTTTTCTGAATGACGCTATCAGTACCTTCAATGTAAGATATCTTTTTTGAGATAGATTTCAAGTAGGCCTCAAATACCAGAAACTAGTTATTTTGAGAATAGCAAATTTGGGAATAGTTTTTCAAACGAGAAAAAAAAATGTGCTTTTACGGTCGCTACAAATAACTTGACCAGCTAAAACAGTACAGATTTGCTTGAATAGAAATGTGAGACCTGTTTTTTTTTGCACTGTGTGACAGGTTAAGGTTCAATCTCAGAATCAGACTTCTATCTGCACGGTAGCGTGTGTCTTAGGTTTTTCTGAATGACGCTATCAGTACCTTCAATGTAAGATATCTTTTTTGGGATAGATTTCAAGTAGGCCTCAAATACCAGAAACTAGTTATTTTGAGAATGGCAAATTTGGGAATAGTTTTTCAACCCAGAAAAAAAAAAGTGCTTTTACGGTCGCTACAAATAACTTGACCAGCTAAAACAGTACAGATTTGCTTGAATAGAAATGTGAGACCTGTTTTTTTTTGCACTGTGTGACAGGTTAAGGTTTAATCTCAGAATCAGACTTCTATCTGCACGGTAGCGTGTGTCTTAGGTTTTTCTGAATGACACTATCAGTACCTTAAATGTAAGATATCCTTTTTGGGATAGATTTCAAGTAGGCCTCAAATACCAGAAACTAGTTATTTTGAGAATGGCAAATTTGGGAATAGTTTTTCAAACCAGAAAAAAAAAAAGTGCTTTTACGGTCGCTACAAATAACTTGACCAGCTAAAACAGTACAGATTTGCTTGAATAGAAATGTGAGACCTGTTTTTTTTTGCACTGTGTGACAGGTTAAGGTTTAGTCTCAGAATCAGACTTCTATCTGCACGATAGCGTGTGTCTTAGGTTTTTCTGAATGACGCTATCAGTACCTTCAATGTAAGATATCTTTTTTGAGATAGATTTCAAGTAGGCCTCAAATACCAGAAACTAGTTATTTTGAGAATAGCAAATTTGGGAATAGTTTTTCAAACGAGAAAAAAAAATGTGCTTTTACGGTCGCTACAAATAACTTGACCAGCTAAAACAGTACAGATTTGCTTGAATAGAAATGTGAGACCTGTTTTTTTTTGCACTGTGTGACAGGTTAAGGTTCAATCTCAGAATCAGACTTCTATCTGCACGGTAGCGTGTGTCTTAGGTTTTTCTGAATGACGCTATCAGTACCTTCAATGTAAGATATCTTTTTTGAGATAGATTTCAAGTAGGCCTCAAATACCAGAAACTAGTTATTTTGAGAATGGCAAATTTGGGAATAGTTTTTCAAACGAGAAAAAAAAAAGTGCTTTTACGGTCGCTACAAATAACTTGACCAGCTAAAACAGTACAGATTTGCTTGAATAGAAATGTGAGACCTGTTTTTTTTTGCACTGTGTGACAGGTTAAGGTTTAATCTCAGAATCAGACTTCTATCTGCACGGTAGCGTGTGTCTTAGGTTTTTCTGAATGACACTATCAGTACCTTTAATGTAAGATATCCTTTTTGGGATAGATTTCAAGTAGGCCTCAAATACCAGAAACTAGTTATTTTGAGAATGGCAAATTTGGGAATAGTTTTTCAACCCAGAAAAAAAAATGTGCTTTTACGGTCGCTACAAATAACTTGACCAGCTAAAACAGTACAGATTTGCTTGAATAGAAATGTGAGACCTGTTTTTTTTTGCACTGTGTGACAGGTTAAGGTTTAATCTCAGAATCAGACTTCTATCTGCACGGTAGCGTGTGTCTTAGGTTTTTCTGAATGACACTATCAGTACCTTCAATGTAAGATATCCTTTTTGGGATAGATTTCAAGTAGGCCTCAAATACCAGAAACTAGTTATTTTGAGAATGGCAAATTTGGGAATAGTTTTTCAAACCGGAAAAAAAAAATGTGCTTTTACGGTCGCTACAAATAACTTGACCAGCTAAAACAGTACAGATTTGCTTGAATAGAAATGTGAGACCTGTTTTTTTTTGCACTGTGTGACAGGTTAAGGTTTAATCTCAGAATCAGACTTCTATCTGCACGGTAGCGTGTGTCTTAGGTTTTTCTGAATGACGCTATCAGTACCTTCAATGTAAGATATCCTTTTTGGGGCTAGATTTCAAGTAGGCCTCAAATACCAGAAACTAGTTATTTGGAGAATGGCAAATTTGGGAATAGTTTTTCAACCCAGAAAAAAAAAAAGTGCTTTTACGGTCACTACAAATAACTTGACCAGCTAAAACAGTACAGATTTGCTTGAATAGAAATGTGAGACCTGTTTTGTTTGCACTGTGTGACAGGTTAAGGTTTAATCACAGAATCAGACTTCTATCTGCACGGTAGCGTGTGTCTTAGGTTTTTCTGAATGACACTATCAGTACCTTCAATGTAAGATATCCTTTTTGGGATAGATTTCAAGTAGGCCTCAAATACCAGAAACTAGTTATTTTGAGAATGGCAAATTTGGGAATAGTTTTTCTACCCAGAAAAAAAAAAAAGTGCTTTCACGGTCACTACAAATAACTTGACCAGCTAAAACAGTACAGATTTGTTTGAATAGAAATGTGAGACCTGTTTTTTTTTGCACTGTGTGACAGGTTAAGGTTTAATCTCAGAATCAGACTTCTATCTGCACGGTAGCGTGTGTCTTAGGTTTTTCTGAATGACGCTATCAGTACCTTCAATGTAAGATATCCTTTTTGGGATAGATTTCAAGTAGGCCTCAAATACCAGAAACTAGTTATTTTGAGAATGGCAAATTTGGGAATAGTTTTTCAACCCAGAAAAAAAAAATGTGCTTTTACGGTCACTACAAATAACTTGACCAGCTAAAACAGTACAGATTTGCTTGAATAGAAATGTGAGACCTGTTTTGTTTGCACTGTGTGACAGGTTAAGGTTTAATCACAGAATCAGACTTCTATCTGCACGGTAGCGTGTGTCTTAGGTTTTTCTGAATGACACTATCAGTACCTTCAATGTAAGATATCCTTTTTGGGATAGATTTCAAGTAGGCCTCAAATACCAGAAACTAGTTATTTTGAGAATGGCAAATTTGGGAATAGTTTTTCAAACCGGAAAAAAAAAATGTGCTTTTACGGTCGCTACAAATAACTTGACCAGCTAAAACAGTACAGATTTGCTTGAATAGAAATGTGAGACCTGTTTTTTTTTGCACTGTGTGACAGGTTAAGGTTTAATCTCAGAATCAGACTTCTATCTGCACGGTAGCGTGTGTCTTAGGTTTTTCTGAATGACGCTATCAGTACCTTCAATGTAAGATATCCTTTTTGGGGCTAGATTTCAAGTAGGCCTCAAATACCAGAAACTAGTTATTTTGAGAATGGCAAATTTGGGAATAGTTTTTCAACCCAGAAAAAAAAAAAGTGCTTTCACGGTCACTACAAATAACTTGACCAGCTAAAACAGTACAGATTTGCTTGAATAGAAATGTGAGACCTGTTTTGTTTGCACTGTGTGACAGGTTAAGGTTTAATCACAGAATCAGACTTCTATCTGCACGGTAGCGTGTGTCTTAGGTTTTTCTGAATGACACTATCAGTACCTTCAATGTAAGATATCCTTTTTGGGATAGATTTCAAGTAGGCCTCAAATACCAGAAACTAGTTATTTTGAGAATGGCAAATTTGGGAATAGTTTTTCAACCCAGAAAAAAAAAAGTGCTTTTACGGTCACTACAAATAACTTGACCAGCTAAAACAGTACAGATTTGCTTGAATAGAAATGTGAGACCTGTTTTTTTTTGCACTGTGTGACAGGTTAAGGTTTAATCTCAGAATCAGACTTCTATCTGCACGGTAGCGTGTGTCTTAGGTTTTTCTGAATGACGCTATCAGTACCTTCAATGTAAGATATCCTTTTTGGGATAGATTTCAAGTAGGCCTCAAATACCAGAAACTAGTTATTTTGAGAATGGCAAATTTGGGAATAGTTTTTCAACCCAGAAAAAAAAATGTGCTTTTACGGTCGCTACAAATAACTTGACCAGCTAAAACAGTACAGATTTGCTTGAATAAAAATGTGAGACCTGTTTTTTTTTTTGCACTGTGTGACAGGTTAAGGTTTAATCACAGAATCAGACTTCTATCTGCACGGTAGCGTGTGTCTTAGGTTTTTCTGAATGACACTATCAGTACCTTCAATGTAAGATATCCTTTTTGGGATAGATTTCAAGTAGGCCTCAAATACCAGAAACTAGTTATTTTGAGAATGGCAAATTTGGGAATAGTTTTTCAACCCAGAAAAAAAAAGTGCTTTTACGGTCACTACAAATAACTTGACCAGCTAAAACAGTACAGATTTGGTTGAATAGAAATGTCAGGTTTTTTTTTTAGGCGCTGGGTGACAGGCTCAACTTACCCCTGATGTAGTATATGGCCAAAAAATAACCACACTGTTGATGGTTAAATGCACTTGGGTGACACAGGCTCAGCCTGCACCAGATGTAGTATATGGCCAAAAAATAATCAGACTGTTGATGGTTAAATGCACTTCGGTGACACAGGCTCAGCCTGCAGCTGATGTAGTATATGGCCAAAAAATAACCAGACTGTTGATGGTTAAATGCACTTCGGTGACACAGGCTCAGCCTGCAGCTGATGTAGGATATAGCACAAAATAACCACACTATTGATGGTTAAATACACTTGGTCATAGCTTGTGCTGGCGCACCACAAGTCAAAAAATGGCTGCCGATCACCCCAGAAAAAAAGTGATCTAAAAACGCTCTGGGCAGCCTCAAAAAAGTGAGCAAGTCAATATTAGCACTTCAATGATCCACAGCTGCAGATCGATCACAGAATGAACTCTTTTGGAGGAGTTAATCACTGCCTAATCTCGCCCTAACGTCGCAGCTGCAACCTCTCCCTATGCTTCAATCAGCAGAGTGACGCGCAGCGCAACGTGACCCAAGCTTATATAGAGGCTGGGTCACATGCTGCACTGGCCAATCACAGCTATGCCAATAGTAGGCAAGGCTGTGATGGCCTCTTGGGGCAAGTAGTATGACGCTCGTTGATTGGCTGCTTTGCAGCCTTTCTAAAAGCGCCAAGAAAGCGCCGAACACCGAACCCGAACACGGACTTTTACTATACAGTTCGGGTTCGCTCATCCCTATGTATAATGTGATGGAAAAATGAATCCATCCAGCAAAGTAAGCAATATGGATAATAACAATATATTAGTAAGTGGCTGGTATTAACTTTCTCTACATGACCAGCGTATTGTCGAGTCGTTTTACCTCACACTCTCCCCTCCTTTACCAATAAAAACACAACTCCTCCGGTGGATTTTATTGGCCACAGCAGCCATTTAATTAATAATAATAACTTAAGCATAAATAACATATAACATAACCAATCCAAGGCCTTCCTACCTGAAGGCCCAAGAAAAACTTCCCCAGAACACAGAGAAAACATGCCCAGCACGGAGAGGATCCTTGGAGCCCCGTAAAAATCTGACGGGTAACAGCCCGCGCCCTCAATTAAATTACCTCCAGCCGATAAACGCCAGCTCTGAGGCAAAACCGGTAACCATGGGCAACAACCGTGGGGCAGATACCCGCCATATCACACCCCAACATCCAATACCTGGGGAGTCCAGAGCCCCTTTGGCTCCCTCCCTACCACGCCAGAGCCACCATAACCACCAACTCCAAGGACCCACCCCCGCCACGACCCAAGGGGGTGACGCCTCACCTCCTTGCATCCCGCCACACCCACAGAGCCACCTCAATTCCATCCTGTATACCTGAACACCACAGGTCGATACCCACCGCATTCAAATGAACCCCATCCGCCCTCCAGAACTCCCCCTCTCCCGCCTCCAGCTCCCTATGCTGGACCGCAACACCGCCATTCCTCACCACGAAACGGCCCACCGCCCTATTAACCTTTATCCGGGCTTTGTTCAACCTCTCTACCGACCTAGGACCGGAACCACAGTGACTCCCATCGCCCAATGTGACGGATGGCCTCCTCATTCAATCCTCTGCAAGCCGCCTCGGTGGCAGCACCGATCTGGAATTAATACCCCCCAAACAATGCAGGGTCCCTGCCCAGCCCTTTTAAACAGGCTCGGAATACCGCAATAAACTGGAATCTAGAAAGGAAGGACCCGTTGCCATGCACCAGCAAGGGTCCGACCCCCCACCCTCCTGCCCCCAAAAATTCCTAAGACATCGAACTGGGCATGAATCCGACCCCGCCACCTGATATAAAACCACCCGACAACCCTGGCCCAACAGATCCGTTTTCGACCGCCGAATAACAAACTCCACCCTGTCCTGAAATAAAACCACGTCCTCTCCCTGAAGTCCCCCTGCTCTGCACTTACTCAGGCTAACCAATTCTCCAATGCGCAACGCACCAATGAAAGCCAACGAAAAAGCCAACTTAAACAGCTTAACTTCACTAACTGATACACAGACCTTTCCCAACTGCTCGAACATATCCCCTAACATCTCGAAGGAAACCGGCCTGTGCTGATCTCTACCCGGTGCCCGCCTCCTCCAACCCTTCAAAGCCTGCAATACCCAAAATGATTTAGTCACATCCACTATATCCCGACACTTACAATCAAAAGCCACCCCTGCCATAAACTTACTCATTCTGGACACTGACCATCCCTCCTGTAACGGTCACGTCCACACACACACAGGGGGAAGGATAGTGACCACTGCGCTCGACACTCACCCCTGGCCCTGCCTACTTGCCTCACGAGTCCTGATGACAGGGGACAACTTGACGACAGTCCCTTACTTAGGATATGTGCAGGGAAGACAGACAAGACAAAATAAGGAACGTAAACAGACCGGGTCAGAACCAAGAGAGCTACGGAGTACAAAGGGATAAGCAAACAATGGTCAGGAGAAGCCGGGGTCAAATACCAGGAGAGTAGAGAAGTACCAGAGGAGTCCGCAAAAAGTAGTCAGGTGGGAGCCGAGGTCACAATACCAGGAGGGATTGTCACTACCAGAGCTTTGAGACGTTCTCACAGCTCTGTTTCTCCACCCCTGTAATGATGTCACTACTAGAGTAAGGAGGAGTTCTCACTGCTCTGTTTCTCCGCCCCTGTGATGAAGTCTTTACTCTCTGTTTCCTTCCTCCCAGCTGTTCCTTCTGCAGTTGATTTCCCTGTCTTTAAATCACCCCTCCTCCTATTGTAGGGCGTGGATTATATTTCTCATTTCAGTTGTAGCTCTTGCTTGAGTATCTTCACTTGTAGCTATCAGTTCACTGGACCTGTGTTCTGCTGCAGCAAGCACTCCGGATATTGCCAGCTGTCCTTGGATCCGTCTTCTCTGCGGCTGCAGCACCTTCAGCTAAGTGTGCAGACATTGTTGTGTACCTGGTTATTTTCTGACTGGATCTGAGGTGGCCACGGTTCCCTCCATATACTGAGCAGGACACCGGTGGCCGTGCCCCTTCCACTATTGTAGGGGTTACAGTGGTCATCAGTCTTAGGTACGTGGGCATGCCTCGTTCCGCCATTTGGATCCGGGCATGTGCTTTAGCAGCATAGGGAGAGCTTTGAGGGTCTGACAGGGGTCACCCTTTATCCTCCCTAGTTTGGGTCCGGTCAGTAGCTCTTTTTACTGTGTTACTCTTGTTGCTCACATACAGCCGTGACATTATAATCCACCAAAACCGTCCTTTTTTGACATGGATCCGCTTTCTGGCCTGGTTGACCGCATGCAGGGTCTTTCTTTGGAAGTAGCGGATCTCCGTCAATCTATGACTCAGCTCCAAGCATTGGGCTCTGCTCCGGCTCATGGAGTCTGTTGCGAGCCTAAGGTCTCACTTCCGGAGACGTTCTCCGGGGGCAATGAGAATTTTGTTCGCTTCAGAGAGGCATGCAAACTCCATTTTTGCTTGTGTCCCCATTTCTCTGGTAATGAAGAGCAGAGGGTGAGGATTGTCTTCTCCCTGCTCAGGGGTAATGCTCAGACTTGGGCTTTTTCGCTGCCATCAGGGGATCCCTCCCTTCGATCCGTGGAGAGATTTTTTGTGGCCCTGGGGCAGATATATGATGACCCGGATCGTGTTGCTCTGGCCGAATCTAACTTACGTGTTTTATGCCAGAACAAACTGTCTGCGGAGCTTTATTGTTCTGAATTTCGGAGATGGGCAGCTGATTCAGGTTGGAATGATGCTGCACTCCGGAGTCAGTTCTGTCATGGTCTCTCAGAGAGATTGAAAGATGCGTTTGCTTTCCATGAGAGACCAACGTCCTTAGAGTCTGCCATGTCATTGGCGGTACGCTTTGACAGGCGTCTAAGAGAAAGAAACAAGACCTCTCTGTCCAGCCATTGTCAGTCTAGGGGCAATGGTGCAGACTCATTCAGTGTGCAGGGGTCTCATCCTGTCTCGCTCCCCTCTGAGGAGGAGCCCATGCAGCTAGGTCGACTTGCCCCTGATAAAAGAGGATTTAGTCCTCAGAGTATGGTGTGTTTTTGTTGTGGGGGCATAGGTCATTTGGCAAATGTTTGTCCGTCTAGGAGATTCTTGAACTGTACTAAGAGCGATAATAAGAGAAAAACCTCAAAAGGTAAATCATCAAGTTCTGCTTCATCTGCTACTTTGGGCAAAGTTGATGTAGGAATTGATGCTTTTCCTCTGACCTGCAGTTCCCGTTTTCTCCTGTCTGCCAGGGTGGCGCTAGAGAGCAAGGTCATTTCTTGTGAGATTTTTGTCGATAGTGGAGCGGCCGTCAATCTTATTGACACTCAATTTGTAGCCATGCATGGTTTTCAGGTTTGCACATTAGAAAAGGATATACCTGTTTTTGCTATTGACTCTGCTCCACTCTCACAGAGATCTCTGAAGGGCATTGTTCACAATATCCGGCTAGCTGTAGGTGACACTCATGTGGAGGATATATCTTGTTTTGTCCTTAACGGATTGCCTTCTCCTCTAGTTTTGGGGTTACCCTGGCTCACTAGACATAACCCCACTATTGATTGGCAAGGAAGGCAAATAAATGAGTGGAGTGACTTTTGTAGAGAGAATTGTCTCACAGCGACTTTTGCAGAGGTGTCTACTAAAACTGTGCCATCATTTCTCTCTGATTTCTCGGACGTGTTTTCCGAGAGCGGTGTTCAGGAGCTACCTCCTCACCGGGAGTTTGACTGTCCCATTAACCTCATTCCCGGCGCCAAGCTGCCAAAAGCACGCCTCTACAATCTCTCACAACCGGAAAGAATCACAATGCGAACTTATATCTCCGAGAGTCTCGATAAGGGGCATATTCTTCCCTCAAAGTCACCTGTGGCCGCGGGTTTTTTTTTTGTTAAAAAAAAAGATGGCTCTCTGAGACCTTGCCTAGATTTTAGGGAGCTGAACCGTATCACGATTCGCGATCCCTATCCCCTTCCTCTGATCCCGGACCTCTTCAACCAAATTGTTGGGGCCAAGGTGTTTTCCAAATTGGATTTGAGAGGCGCGTACAACCTGGTCAGGGTCAGAGAGGGGGATGAATGGAAAACGGCCTTTAATACCACTAACGGGCATTTCGAGAATCTCGTTATGCCTTTCGGCCTGATGAATGCTCCGGCCGTCTTTCAGCATTTTGTTAATAGTATTTTCTACCATTTAATGGGGAAATTTGTATTGGTGTATCTTCATGATATTTTGATTTTTTCCCCTGATGTTCAGACCCATCAGGATCATCTTTTTCAGGTTCTGCAGATTCTGCGAGAAAATAAATTGTATGCCAAGCTGGAGAAATATCTTTTTATGGTATCGGAGATTCAATTTCAGGGTTTTCTCCTCTCTGCTTCTGGTTTTCGCATGGATCCGGAGAAGGTCAGTGCTGTACTTGAGTGGGAGCTTCCTGAGAATCAGAAGGCATTGATGCGCTTTCTGGGTTTTGCGAACTATTACAGAAAGTTCATTTTGAATTATTCCTCTGTTGTCAAACCCCTTACTGACATGACAAAAAAGGGGGCGGATTTTTCCTCTTGGTCGGAGGAGGCGCTTGCAGCCTTTTCTAAGATTAAAGAGAGTTTTGCGTCTGCTCCCGTCTTGGTGCATCCCGATGTTTCCTTGCCTTTTATTGTTGAGGTGGATGCTTCCGAGGTGGGTGTGGGTGCAGTTTTGTCCCAGGGCCCTTCTCCTGCCAAATGGCGACCCTGTGCCTTTTTCTATAAAAAACTCTCCCCGGCAGAGAGAAACTATGATGTGGGAGATAGGGAGTTGTTGGCCATCAAGTTGGCTTTCGAGGAATGGCGCCATTGGTTGGAGGGGGCCAGGCACCCTATCACCGTTTTTACCGACCATAAGAATCTGGCATACTTGGAGTCGGCCAGGCGTATGAATCCGAGACAGGCCAGATGGTCTCTGTTCTTCTCCAGATTCAATTTTGTCGTTACATTCCGACCTGGGATCAAAAATGTGAAGGCTGATGCTCTCTCTCGCTGTTTTCCGGGAGGAGGAAACTCAGAGGACCCGGGTCCCATTTTGGCGGAGGGGGTAGTTGTTTCTGCTCTATATTCCGATTTGGAGGCCGAGGTCCAGGCTGCCCAGACTGAGGCACCTGCCCGTTGTCCTTCTGGGAAGTTGTTCGTGCCTCCTGAGCTACGTCACAAACTCTTCAAGGAGCATCATGATACGGTTCTTGCTGGTCACCCCGGGAGTAGAGCCACGGTAGATCTCATTGCTCGGAGATTTTGGTGGCCGGCTCTTCGTAAGTCGGTGGAGGGTTTTGTGGCTGCTTGTGAGATGTGCGCTCGCGCTAAGGTCCCTCGTTCACGGCCTTCAGGTTCCCTTCTCCCGTTACCCATACCTTCCCGTCCTTGGACACACCCGTCCATGGACTTTATCACGGATCTTCCTCGTTCCTCGGGGAAGTCGGTGATCCTGGTGGTGGTGGACCGTTTTAGCAAGATGGCTAATTTCGTACCTTTCCCTGGTTTACCCAATGCTAAAACGTTGGCGCAAGCTTTTGTCGACCATATTGTTAAATTGCACGGCATTCCCTCTGATATTGTTTCCGATAGAGGCACGCAGTTTGTGTCCAGGTTCTGGAAGGCTTTCTGTTCTTGCCTGGGGGTTCGGCTGTCCTTCTCTTCTGCTTTTCACCCGCAGTCGAATGGTCAGACTGAGCGCCTCAATCAGAATCTGGAGACATATTTGCGCTGTTTTGTGGCAGAGAACCAGGAGGATTGGTGTTCATTTCTCCCTCTTGCTGAGTTTGCTCTGAACAACCGTCGTCAGGAATCTTCTGATAAGTCACCATTCTTTGGTGCATATAGGTTCCATCCGCAGTTTGGGACATTCTCGGGAGGGGCTCTTTCTGGTTTACCTGAGGAGGAGAGATTTTCCTCGTCTTTGTCTACCATTTGGCAAAAGATTCAGAGTAATCTTAGAAAGATGAGTGAGAAGTATAAGCGTGTGGCTGATAAGAGACGTGTGCCTGGTCCGGACCTGAATGTGGGTGATCTGGTGTGGTTGTCTACAAGAAATATTAAACTGAAGGTTCCCTCCTGGAAATTGGGTCCCAAGTTTATTGGGCCTTATAAAATATTGTCAGTCATCAATCCTGTTGCCTTCCGTCTTGATCTTCCACGGGTTTGGAAGATACATAATGTATTTCACAGATCTCTCTTAAAACCATATGTCCAGCCCACGGTACCCTCATCTTTGCCTCCTCCTCCGATTTTGGTTGATGGCAATCTGGAGTTTGAGGTTTCCAGAATTGTGGACTCTTGCATTATCCGCGGTTCTCTTCAGTACCTCGTTCATTGGAAGGGTTATGGTCCTGAGGAGAGGATGTGGGTTCCGGTGTCGGACATTAAAGCCACTCGCCTCATCAGGGCATTTCATAGGGCTCATCCTGAGAAGGTGGGTCCTGGGTGTCCGGAGTCCACCCATAGAGGGGGGGGTACTGTCACTACCAGAGCTTTGAGACGTTCTCACAGCTCTGTTTCTCCACCCCTGTGATGATGTCACTACTAGAGTAAGGAGGAGTTCTCACTGCTCTGTTTCTCCGCCCCTGTGATGAAGTCTTTACTCTCTGTTTCCTTCCTCCCAGCTGTTCCTTCTGCAGTTGATTTCCCTGTCTTTAAATCACCCCTCCTCCTATTGTAGGGCGTGGATTATATTTCTCATTTCAGTTGTAGCTCTTGCTTGAGTATCTTCACTTGTAGCTATCAGTTCACTGGACCTGTGTTCTGCTGCTGCAAGCACTCCGGATATTGCCAGCTGTCCTTGGATCCGTCTTCTCTGCGGCTGCAGCACCTTCAGCTAAGTGTGCAGACATTGTTGTGTACCTGGTTATTTTCTGACTGGATCTGAGGTGGCCACGGTTACCTCCATATACTGAGCAGGGCACCGGTGGCCGTGCCCCTTCCACTATTGTAGGGGTTATAGTGGTCATCAGTCTTAGTTACGTGGGCATGCCTCGTTCCGCCATTTGGATCCAGGCATGTGCTTTAGCAGCATAGGGAGAGCTTTGAGGGTCTAACAGGGGTCACCCTTTATCCTCCCTAGTTTGGGTCCGGTCAGTAGCTCTTTTTACTGTGTTATTCTTGTTGCTCACATACAGCCGTGACTGGGATGTGCAGTACAGGAGGAGCAGGCAAAGGATTCTCAGGGAACAGGATCACGTGAGTATTCGGTAGTCCAACAAATAGCCAGGAACCTAGAACTAACAGGCAACCTGTGGCCATCAGGCTGCCTGTATTTATAGTGGGGTCTGAGGGTCATGTGACGTAGCCAGCGTCACATGACCGACAGACAGAGAAGTCGAGCACCGAGTGATCAGCTCGGCGCTCAAGGCAGACCTAGGAGCAGGGAACCTCCCAGCTAGCAAAGCCGCCCTGGGAACGAGGCCAAACACAGATCCTCACTCCCGAAGCTAAGCAGCAGGTCTGCGGCTGATGGGAGACCGAGTGCGCCTTTGGCGCCCCGTGACAGTATCCCCCCCTTTTACGAGGGGCCACCGGACCCAAGACTTCAGGCGATGGCCTTTCAGGGTGTTCTAAATGAAATTTTTGAACAAGTCTAGGAGCATGAACCTCCCTGGCGGGTACCCAAGATCTCTCTTCGGGTCCATACCCCTTCCAGTGAATCAGGTACTGTAAGGAATTACGCACTCTCCTGACATCCACTATCTTAGACACCACATATTCGACAGCATCACTAACAAGCAGGGCCGCCATCAGGGGGGTACAGCCGATACCCCAGTAAGGGGCCCGGACCCTGGGGGGGCCCGACCAGTTCCAATTTTTTTATTTTTTTTCCCATTTGTCAGTGACTTGAACTTCATTGCGTTGCTAGAGGGAAGCAATTGATTATTCCTTGCCCGACCCCCCCGCTGATTCCCGTATACCTGGTATACCGGCTGCATTCCCCTTTAAAAGGCTCTGACTCTCTGAGCCGCTGCGCAGAGGAACGCAGCTGCGCAGGTGACGTCAGACGCTGCCTGCTGCATCACGCCGTGACGCCGCCTTCAGATTAGCGTGCCGCCGCCTGCCTGCCACTGCCAGACAGTCAATTCTGGTTTGCAGGCTTGCAGCCAGGCGCGGCGGCGGGAACTTCTGTTCTGGGATTGGGACTGGAAAGAATTGTGGAAGCCTGCCCAGCTGCCCTAGTGCCCTCGCCCCACTTAGCCAGCCCAGGAAGGAGTCAGTGCCGGCTCCATGCTCCAGCCTCCACTCCATCACACACATGTTGGACCACTTGGACGGACCCCAATGATTCATTAAGGTCCATTCGGTTATTACTTCTTTCCATAAGGGGCTGGGTGGGCTGGCAAGGGAGGGGTTAATAACAATAAGTGATGGAGGATCATGGCCCTGTTGGATAATGTTGTGTGGTCTTTGCTCGGGGTAAAATGCAAAGCTGTTTTCTGGATTATCCCACAGGGCCATGACCCTCCATCGCTTATTGTTATTAACCCCTCCCTTGCCAGCCCACCCAGCCCAATTTAGCTGTGTGTTCTGCTTTGAGAAAAAAAAAATGTTTAGGCCATGAAGGGGTTAATTAAGTGTTGGAGGGGGTGGGGGTGTTATTATTGTGCATATTGTGTTTGAGATCCATTTAACAAGTTTGACCAGTTGGGTTTGAGAGTGGTTGAGTGTCATCCACAGATCCCCCATAAAAGTGTTATCCACAGATCCCCCATAAAAGTGTCATCCACAGATCCCCCATAACAGTGTGTCATCCACAGATCCCCCATAACAGTGTGTCATCCACAGATCCCCCATAACAGTGTGTCATCCACAGATCCCCCATAACAGTGTGTCATCCACAGATCCCCCATAACAGTGTGTCATCCACAGATCCCCCATAACAGTGTGTCATCCACAGATCCCCCATAACAGTGTGTCATCCACAGATCCCTGCGCACTGACGAGAGACAGAAAGAAGGTGAAAGAATCCGCAAAAGCAAGCAGAGGACAGCACAGCAGACGACTTAATAGCTTCTTTTGTAAGTAAATTGCTTTATTATAAATGCAGTTTAATGTCTGTTTTTGTCTTTTATTATATTCTGGCTTTTGCTTAACCACCTCAGCCCCCAGTGCTTAAACACCCTGAAAGACCAGGCCACTTTTTACACTTCTGACCTACACTACTTTCACCGTTTATTGCTCGGTCATGCAACTTACCACCCAAATGAATTTTACCTCCTTTTCTTCTCACTAATAGAGCTTTCATTTGGTGGTATTTCATTGCTGCTGACATTTTTACTTTTTTTGTTATTAATTGAAATTTAACGATTTTTTTGCAAAAAAATGACATTTTTCACTTTCAGTTGTAAAATTTTGCAAAAAAAACTACATCCATATATAAATTTTGCTCTAAATTTTTTGTTCTACATGTCTTTGATAAAAAAAAAATGTTTGGGTAAAAAAAAATGCTTTGGGTAAAAGTTATGGCGTTTACAAACTATGGTACAAAAATGTGAATTTCCGCTTTTTGAAGCAGCTCTGACTTTCTGAGCACCTGTCATGTTTCCTGAGGTTCTACAATGGCCAGACAGTACAAACACCCCACAAATGACCCCATTTCGGAAACTACACACCCTAAGGTATTCGCTGATGGGCATAGTGAGTTCATAGAACTTTTTATTTTTTGTCACAAGTTAGCGGAAAATGATGATTTTTTTTTTTTTTTCTTACAAAGTCTCATATTCCACTAACTTGTGACAAAAAATAAAAACTTCTATGAACTCACTATGCCCATCACGAAATACCTTGGGGTCTCTTCTTTCCAAAATGGGGTCACTTGTGGGGTAGTTATACTGCCCTGGCATTCTAGGGGCCCAAATGTGTGGTAAGGAGTTTGAAATCAAATTCTGTAAAAAATGACGAGTGAAATCCGAAAGGTGCTCTTTGGAATATGGGCCCCTTTGCCCACCTAGGCTGCAAAAAAGTGTCACACATCTGGTATCTCCGTATTCAGGAGAAGTTGAGGAATGTGTTTTGGGGTGTCATTTTACATATACCGATGCTGGGTGAGATAAATATCTTGGTCAAATGCCAACTTTGTATAAAAAAATGGGAAAAGTTGTCTTTTGCCAAGATATTTCTCTCACCCAGCATGGGTATATGTAAAATGACACCCCAAAACACATTCCCCAACTTCTCCTGAGTACGGAGATACCAGATGTGTGACACTTTTTTGCAGCCTAGGTGGGCAAAGGGGCCCATATTCCAAAGAGCACCTTTCGGATTTCACAGGTCATTTTTTACAGAATTTGATTTCAAACTCCTTACCACACATTTGGGCCCCTAGAATGCCAGGGCAGTATAACTACCCCACAAGTGACCCCATTTTGGAAAGAAGAGACCCCAAGGTATTCGCTGATGGGCATAGTGAGTTCATGGAAGTTTTTATTTTTTTGTCACAAGTTAGTGGAATATGAGACTTTGTATGAAAAAAAAATAAAAAAAAAATCAGCATTTTCCACTAACTTGTGACAAAAAATAAAAATTTCTAGAAACTCGCCATGCCCCTCACGGAATACCTTGGGGTGTCTTCTTTCCAAAATGGGGTCACTTGTGGGGTAGTTATACTGCCCTGGCATTTTCCAGGGGCCCTAATGTGTGGTAAGTAGGTAAATGACCTGTGAAATCCTAAAGGTGCTCTTTGGAATATGGGCCCCTTTGCCCACCTAGGCTGCAAAAAAGTGTCACACATGTGGTATCGCCGTATTCAGGAGAAGTTGGGGAATGTGTTTTGGGGTGTCATTTTACATATACCCATGCTGGGTGAGAGAAATATCTTGGCAAAAGACAACTTTTCCCATTTTTTTATACAAAGTTGGCATTTGACCAAGATATTTCTCTCACCCAGCATGGGTATATGTAAAATGACACCCCAAAACACATTCCCCAACTTCTCCTGAGTACGGCGATACCAGATGTGTGACACTTTTTTGCAGCCTAGATGCGCAAAGGTGCCCAAAGTCCTTTTAGGAGGGCATTTTTAGACATTTGGATACCAGACTTCTTCTCACGCTTTGGGGCCCCTAGAATGCCAGGGCAGTATAAATACCCCACATGTGACCCCATTTTGGAAAGAAGACACCCAAAGGTATTCAATGAGGGGCATGGCGAGTTCATAGAAATTTTTTTTTTTTGGCACAAGTTAGCGGAAATTGATATTTTTAATTTTTTTCTCACAAAGTCTCCCGTTCCGCTAACTTGGGACAAAAATTTCAATCTTTCATGGACTCAATATGCCCCTCACGGAATACCTGGGGGTGTCTTCTTTCCGAAATGGGGTCACATGTGGGGTATTTATACTGCCCTGGTATTCTAGGGGCCCTAAAGCGTGAGAAGAAGTCTGGAATATAAATGTCTAAAAAAATTTACGCATTTGGATTCCGTGAGGGGTATGGTGAGTTCATGTGAGATTTTATTTTTTGACACAAGTTAGTGGAATATGAGACTTTGTAAGAAGAAAAAAAATAATTCCGCTAACTTGGGCCAAAAAAATGTCTGAATGGAGCCTTACAGAGGGGTGATCAATGACAGGGGGGGTGATCAATGACAGGGGGGGTGATCAATGACAGGGGGGTGATCAGGGAGTCTATATGGGGTGATAACCACAGTCATTGATCACGCCCCTGTAAGGCTTCATTCAGACGTCCGTATGCGTTTTGCGGATCCGATCCATCTATCAGTGCATCCGTAAAAATCATGCGGACATCTGAATGGAGCTTTACAGGGGGGTAATCAATGACAGGAGGGTGATCAATGACAGGGGGGTGATCAGGGAGTCTATATGGGGTGATAACCACAGTCATTGATCATGCCCCTGTAAGGCTTCATTCAGACGTCCGGATGCGTTTTGCGGATCCGATCCATCTATTAGTGCATCCGTAAAAATCATGCGGACATCTGAATGGAGCTTTATAGGGGGGAAATCAATGACAGGGGGGTGATCAGGGAGTCTATATGGGGTGATAACCACAGTCATTGATCATGCCCCTGTAAGGCTTCATTCAGACGTCCGGATGCGTTTTGCGGATCCGATCCATCTATCAGTGGATCCGTAAAAATCATGCGGACGTCTGAATGGAGCTTTACAGGGGGGTAATCAATGACAGGGGTGTAATCAATGACAGGGGGGTGATCAGGGAGTCTATATGGGGTGATAACCACAGTCATTGATCATGCCCCTGTAAGGTTTCATTCAGACGTCCGGATGCGTTTTGCGGATCCGATCCATCTATCAGTGCATCCGTAAAAATCATGCGGACATCTGAATGGAGCTTTACAGGGGGGTAATCAATGACAGGGGGGTGATCAGGGAGTCTATATGGGGTGATAACCACAGTCATTGATCATGCCCCTGTAAGGCTTCATTTAGACGTCCGGATGCGTTTTGCGGATCCGATCCATCTATCAGTGGATCCGTAAAAATCATGCGGACATCTGAATGGAGCTTTACAGGGGGTTGATCAATGACAGGGGTGTAATCAATGACAGGGGGGTGATCAGGGAGTCTATATGGGGTGATAACCACAGTCATTGATCATGCCCCTGTAAGGCTTCATTCAGACGTCCGGATGCGTTTTGCGGATCCGATCCATCTATCAGTGCATCCGTAAAAATCATGCGGACATCTGAATGGAGCTTTACAGGGGGGTAATCAATGACAGGGGGGTGATCAGGGAGTCTATATGGGGTGATAACCACAGTCATTGATCATGCCCCTGTAAGGTTTCATTCAGACGTCCGGATGCGTTTTGCGGATCCGATCCATCTATCAGTGCATCCGTAAAAATCATGCGGACGTCTGAATGGAGCTTTACAGGGGGTGATCAATGACAGGGGGGTGATCAGGGAGTCTATATGGGGTGATCACCACAGTCATTGATCACGCCCCTGTAAGGCTTCATTCAGACGTCCGGATGCGTTTTGCGGATCCGATCCATCTATCAGTGGATCCGTAAAAATCATGCGGACGTCTTATGGAGCTTTACAGGGGGTTGATCAATGACAGGGGGGTAATCAATGACAGGGGGGTGATCAGGGAGTCTATATGGGGTGATCAGGGGTGATCAGGGGCTAATAAGGGGTTAATAAGTGACGGGGGGGGGGGTGTAGTGTAGTGTAGTGGTGCTTGGTGGGACTTTACTGAGCTACCTGTGTCCTCTGGTGGTCGATCCAAACAAAGGGGACCACCAGAGGACCAGGTAGCAGGTATATTAGACGCTGTTATCAAAACAGCGTCTAATATACCTGTTAGGGGTTAAAAAAAACACATCTCCAGCCTGCCAGCGAACGATCGCCGCTGGCAGGCTGGAGATCAACTCTCTTACCTTCCGTTCCTGTGAGCGCGCGCGCCTGTGTGCGCGCGTTCACAGGAAATCTCGCGTCTCGCGAGATGACGCATATATGCGTGACTGTGCGCAGGGCTGCCACCTCCGGAACGCGATCCTGCGTTAGGCGGTCCGGAGGACAGTAAAAAAGTTTTTTTTTAGTTATGTATGATACCTTTTGATAATAAATAAATGTAAATGTAGTGGTGCTATAATGTGGCATCCCTGCATACTTTTTTATATGTACTTATTTAGTTTTTTTCAGTAGTATGATTAAGTGGTGAAAATTATTAGTGCCCCCCACCTTTTTGACTGTGGTATCTTATGTGCCCCCCCCTATATATTGTTCCTAAAGTCGCTACTGACCTAACTGACTAAGGCTACTTTCACACTACGGTTCAGAGCGGGTCCGTCTGATGTCTGCCCAGACGGATCCGCTCCTATAATGCAGACGTTTGGATCCGTTCAGAACGGATCTGTCTGCATTATAGTTTAAAAAAAATTCTAAGTGTGAAAGTAGCCTGAACGGATCCGTCCAGACTTTACATTGAAAGTCAATGGGGGATGGATTCGTTTGAAGATTGAGCCATATTGTGTCATCTTCAAACGGATCCGTCCCCATTGACTTACATTGTAAGTCTGGATGGATCCGCTTGCCACCGCACGGCCAGGCGGACACCTGAACGCTGCAAGCAGCGTTCAGGTATCTGCTTGCTGAGCGGAGCGGAGGCTGAATGCTGCCAGACTGATGCATTCTGAGCGGATCCGCGTCCACTCAGAATGCATTAGGGCAGTACGGATGCGTTCGGGGCCGCTTGTGAGCCCCTTCAAACGCAGCTCACAAGCGGACACCCGAACGCTAGTGTGAAAGTAGCCTAATTGCAATTTGTACTCAGTGCAGTCAATTGATCAGTCACACTCACACGCACTGACATCATACACTTTCATGCAGCACCCGGTCATACCTCTGGGTCCGGCGGCCGCTGCCACTTTAAAACATCAGTGACCGCCGGGAGGTACGTCCGCTGCGCTATGACGTCACTCGTTACCTGTACTTGTAAAAAAATAATGAAATTGGGTGTGGGTCCTTGGGGGTGGAGGGGAGCCGGGAGGCGGTGTCAGGACAGATTCTAAAGGGGCGGGGTAAGAGGGGGGGCCCAGGCCTTGAGCTGTGTAAGGGGCCCCAAAATTTCTGATGGCAGCCCTGCTAACAAGAACCGGCGGAGGCGAGGCTTTCAACGGTACAACAGGTTCAAAATACTTTTTAAGTAGAGATTTATGAAATACATTATGAATGTGGAACAACTCGGGCAGCTCCAACTTAAACGATACCGGATTAATCACCTCCATGATCTTATACGGTCCAATAAAACGAGGAGCAAATTTTCGAGAAGCTACCTTGAGAGATAGATTCTTGGAGGACAACAATACTTTATCCCCAACCTGAAAGTTCACCCCCCTCGAACGTCTCCAATCGGCCTTGAGTTTTTGAGAACTTTGAGCCTTTTCTAGGTTCGATTGAACCCGGGCCCAAACTGTGCACAGTTCGGAGGAGAGTTTATCCGCTTCAGGGTTAGAGGAGGAGACGGATGACCCAGAATGAAAACGGGGATGAAAACCATGGTTACAAAAGAAACGGGAGACCCCAGCAGAAGAATTGACATGTTATTCAAAGCAAATTCAGCCAACGGAAGGAATTTGATCCATAATTGCTGGTTATCAGCAAAATACAACCTTAAGAATTGTTCCACAGACTGATTAAGGCGTTCAGTCTGCCCATTACTCTCAGGATGGTAGGCGGAAGAAAAAGACAATGAAATTTTACATCTTTGACAGAAGGCCCTCCAGAATTTGGACACAAACTGCACACACCTGTCAGAAACAATATTTTCCGGAATGCCATGTAAACAAACAATCTCTCTCACAAAAATAGAGGCCAGGGTTTTTGCATTTGGAGGTTTAGACAGGGGAATGAAATGAATCTTCTTGCTAAACCTATCGACCACTACCCAAACCACAGTCTTACCCTCTGCCAGCGGTAGGTCAGTTATAAAGTCCATTGAGATATGGGACCAGGGTCTACTGGGAATGGGTAAGGGTCGTAGGTTACCAGCAGGGCGAGTCCTAGGTGTCTTAGACCTGGCACAAAC
>NW_024400562.1:0-26751 GCF_905171765.1 Bufo bufo | reverse complement strand
CTCCTCCTCCCCATGCTGTAATCCTCTGTCTGCTCCTCCTCCTCCCCATGCTGTAATCCTCTGTCTGCTCCTCCTCCCCCCCAGTGCTGTAATCCTCTGTCTGCCCCTCCCCCCCATGCTGTAATCCTCTGTCTGCTCCTCCTCCCCATGCTGTAATCCTCTGTCTGCTCCTCCTCCCCATGCTGTAATCCTCTGTCTGCTCCTCCTCCCCATGCTGTAATCCTCTGTCTGCTCCTCCTCCCCCTGCTGTAATCCTCTGTCTGCTCCCCCTCCCCATGCTGTAATCCTCTGTCTGCTCCTCCTCCCCATGCTGTAATCCTCTGTCTGCTCCTCCTCCCCATGCTGTAATCCTCTGTCTGCTCCTCCTCCCCATGCTGTAATCCTCTGTCTGCTCCTCCTCCCCATGCTGTAATCCTCTGTCTGCTCCTCCTCCCCATGCTGTAATCCTCTGTCTGCTCCTCCTCCCCATGCTGTAATCCTCTGTCTGCTCCTCCTCCCCATGCTGTAATCCTCTGTCTGCTCCTCCTCCCCATGCTGTAATCCTCTGTCTGCTCCTCCTCCCCATGCTGTAATCCTCTGTCTGCTCCTCCTCCTCCCCATGCTGTAATCCTCTGTCTGCTCCTCCTCCTCCCCATGCTGTAATCCTCTGTCTGCTCCTCCCCATGCTGTAATCCTCTGTCTGCTCCTCCCCATGCTGTAATCCTCTGTCTGCTCCTCCCCATGCTGTAATCCTCTGTCTGCTCCTCCCCATGCTGTAATCCTCTGTCTGCTCCTCCCCATGCTGTAATCCTCTGTCTGCTCCTCCCCATGCTGTAATCCTCTGTCTGCTCCTCCCCATGCTGTAATCCTCTGTCTGCTCCTCCTCCTCCCCATGCTGTAATCCTCTGTCTGCTCCTCCTCCTCCCCATGCTGTAATCCTCTGTCTGCTCCTCCCCATGCTGTAATCCTCTGTCTGCTCCTCCCCATGCTGTAATCCTCTGTCTGCTCCTCCTCCTCCCCATGCTGTAATCCTCTGTCTGCTCCTCCTCCTCCCCATGCTGTAATCCTCTGTCTGCTCCTCCTCCTCCCCATGCTGTAATCCTCTGTCTGCTCCTCCTCCTCCCCATGCTGTAATCCTCTGTCTGCTCCTCCTCCCCCTCCTGTAATCCTCTGTCTGCTCCTCCTCCTCCCCATGCTGTAATCCTCTGTCTGCTCCTCCTCCTCCCCATGCTGTAATCCTCTGTCTGCTCCTCCTCCTCCCCATGCTGTAATCCTCTGTCTGCTCCTCCTCCCCCTCGGTGCTGTAATCCTCTGTCTGCTCCTCCTCCCCCTCGGTGCTGTAATCCTCTGTCTGCTCCCCCTCGGTGCTGTAATCCTCTGTCTGCTCCCCCTCGGTGCTGTAATCCTCTGTCTGCTCCCCCTCGGTGCTGTAATCCTCTGTCTGCTCCCCCTCGGTGCTGTAATCCTCTGTCTGCTCCCCCTCGGTGCTGTAATCCTCTGTCTGCTCCCCCTCGGTGCTGTAATCCTCTGTCTGCTCCCCCTCGGTGCTGTAATCCTCTGTCTGCTCCCCCTCCGTGCTGTAATCCTCTGTCTGCTCCCCCTCCCCCTCGGTGCTGTAATCCTCTGTCTGCTCCTCAGGTTCTCAGGATACCCTCAATGAGCCGGCGAAGAAGGGGAAGCGGCAGCGGACGGTTTTGACACCAGAGAATCCCCCAGAGCCGCCTGCACCCAAGAAGAAGCGCAAGAAGAACGCCCCGAATCAAGTAAACGGAGTGACCCATGAACACCCCAGCATCAGAGAAGAGACAGAAGAATGTGTCCTGCAGTCACCTCCAGAGCCAGACGCCTCACAGGAGAGCAGCTCCACCACCGGGACACGGCTGAGGCGGAGGAGGCGCAGCTGTCTGCTCAGGCTCGGCCTCAGTGTGTTACCCCTCCGGGGGGCATTAATGTTGAGGAGGAGGAGACTGATCCGGGAGCAGAGGAAGGTGAGGAGAAGACCATGTCCTCCTGGGCCTCGCTTCTGGAAATAAAGCTTCGGCATGCTTGCTGTCAGTGAATAGATGCATTTATAGTAACACCTTGAGGTGAAGTAACCTCGCCCCTGGGGGCAACAGCTTCTGAGAACCCGCCTTGTAAACTGCTCGGCCGTGATGACCGTAGACAAGGCTCGTCCATACAGTCCACACGATGAGTGTCTGATCGCTGGGGCCCCACCTCATAAGTCTTGTGACCCCCTTGGAGAGGTGGTCGTACCTGTGGGGCTGTCTGTGGCAGCAGCGTGACCATGGCTCCATTTAAATGGGACACAGGACCCCCGTTCTCATGATCCTGGGGCCCCAGCAAATCAGACACGGCTGTTCTCTGGTGGATTACATCTGGAGACCTCCAGCTCCTCCCATAGACCTCAAGCCGTTAGTATTTTGGGATGACCATTTGGTGCTTCCTCAGGACCCCCTGCTACTTGCCATACAGCTCAGGATGTCACAGGGGCCCCGTGGAAGTAAGTCGCCCCATTTACCCTTGTTTTGGACCTTTTTTTTTTTACGCGGGTGTTTACCCCAATTCTATAATACCGCCAGGAAGTTGGGGTCTGTTCCCACCGGGGAGGGCGCATGTGATGCTTAATGGAAGCCATCTACACACAGCTCTACCCCCATACACATGCATGCTCGGCCCTGCCACCTGTGCACATGTTCTCCTTTGGGAGAAGCCCCCTCTAGCTGCGCGCTCTCTTCACCCCGACCCCCTCTAGCTGCGCGCTCTCTTCACCCCGACCCCCTCTAGCTGCGCGCTCTCTTCACCTCCACCCTGACCCCCTCTAGCTGCGCGCTCTCTTCACCTCCACCCCCTCCCCCTCTAGCTGCGCGCTCTCTTCACCCCGACCCCCTCTAGCTGCGCGCTCTCTTCACCTCCACCCCCTCCCCCTCTAGCTGCGCGCTCTCTTCACCTCCACCCCCTCCCCCTCTAGCTGCGCGCTCTCTTCACCCCGACCCCCTCTAGCTGCGCGCTCTCTTCACCTCTGACCCCTCCCCCTCTAGCTGCGCGCTCTCTTCACCTCCGACCCCTCCCCCTCTAGCTCTGCGCTATCTTCACCTCCGCCCCCACCCCCTCTAGCTGCGCGCTCTCTTCACCTCCGACCCCTCCCCCTCTAGCTGCGCGCTCTCTTCACCTCCGACCCCTCCCCCTCTAGCTGCGCGCTCTCTTAACCTCCACCCCCTCTAGCTGCGCGCTCTCTTCACCTCCGACCCCTCCCCCTCTAGCTGCGCGCTCTCTTCACCTCCGACCCCTCCCCCTCTAGCTGCGCGCTCTCTTCACCTCCGACCCCTCCCCCTCTAGCTGCGCGCTCTCTTCACCTCCGCCTCCTCCCCCTCTAGCTGCGCGCTCTCTTCACCTCCGACCACTCCCCCTCTAGCTGCGCGCTCTCTTCACCTCCGACCCCTCCCCCTCTAGCTGCGCGCTCTCTTCACCTCCGCCCCACCCCCTCTAGCTGCGCGCTCTCTTCACCTCCGACCCCTCCCCCTCTAGCTGCGCGCTCTCTTCACCTCCGCCCCCACCCCCTCTAGCTGCGCGCTCTCTTCACCTCCGACCCCTCCCCCTCTAGCTGCGCGCTCTCTTCACCTCCGCCCCCACCCCCTCTAGCTGCGCGCTCTCTTCACCTCCGACCCCTCCCCCTCTAGCTGCGCGCTCTCTTCACCTCCGCCCCCACCCCCTCTAGCTGCGCGCTCTCTTCACCTCCACCACCCCTCCCCCTCTAGATGTGTGCTCTCTTCACCTCATCATTTCCAAGAAATATTAGAAAAATAAAAAGTGTTTTAGATGAGAAACCTGGTGTCCCGGTCCTGCTCGCACAGCTGAGGGTTTGTTACAAGGACCACAAGCTTGTGAGGAATTAAGTCAGGATGGGTTAAATGTACCGTTCACTGACAGAAAGCAGAGATCTTGACCCTAGCTGTACATGGGAGGGGGATCGGTCTGATATTTGTCTCTTCCCCACAGATCAGCAGTAAAGCAGATCCGATGATGAGTGCGGACATAGTCACCTCCACCCCGGTGTGCCCCTCCCCCCCACACCAGGATTTCATCACTTTCCAGAAGTCAGAGGTTCCCAAACCCCTGTATGTAAAAGGCGCGAAGAGCAGAGGCCGCCCGGTGAGTGTGGGAGGGTCTGTAAGAGGGGGAGGGGCATCTGTGGGAGGGTCTGGAAGAGGGGGAGGGGCATCTGTGGGAGGGTCTAAGAGGGGGACGAGCATCTGTAGGGGGCTATGAGAGGGGGAGGAGCATCTGTAGGGGGCTATGAGAGGGGGAGGAGCATCTGTAGGGGGCTATGAGAGGGGGAGGAGCATCTGTAGGGGTGCTATGAGAGGGGGAGGAGCATCTGTAGGGGTGCTATGAGAGGGGGAGGAGCATCTGTAGGGGTGCTATGAGAGGGGGAGGAGCATCTGTAAGGGGGGCTATGATGGGGGGGGGGGGGGGGTTGACAGTGATGTCATCATTTCTGCTCCCTCCACAGATCAGCGCAAAGGTGAAGTGTAAATCCAAGAAAGTGACATTCAGCCTGAACAAGAACATGACAGCAGGTGAGAAGGGGGCACCAGCATGTTCTCATCTGATACCACCCAACCCCAGTACCACCACCACTCCCAGCATGCTCTCATCTGATACCACCACCACTCCCAGCATGCTCTGATCCTTGCCTCCCCCCATCTCCTGTACCACCACTCCCAGCATGCTCTGATCCCTGCCTCCCCCCCATCTCCCGTACCACCACTCCCAGCATGCTCTGATCCTTGCCTCCCCCCATCTCCTGTACCACCACTCCCAGCATGCTCTGATCCTTGCCTCCCCCCATCTCCTGTACCACCACTCCCAGCATGCTCTGATCCCTGCCTCTCCCCATCTGCTGTACCACCACTCCCAGCATGCTCTGATCCCTGCCTCCCCCCATCTCCTGTACCACCACTCCCAGCATGCTCTGATCCTTGCCTCCCCCCATCTCCTGTACCACCACTCCCAGCATGCTCTGATCCCTGCCTCCCCCCCATCTCCCGTACCACCACTCCCAGCATGCTCTGATCCCTGCCTCTCCCCATCTGCTGTACCACCACTCCCAGCATGCTCTGATCCCTGCCTCCCCCCCTCTCCCGTACCACCACTCCCAGCATGCTCTGATCCCTGCCTCTCTCCATCTCCTGTACCACCACTCCCAGCATGCTCTGATCCCTGCCTCCCCCCATCTCCTGTACCACCACTCCCAGCATGCTCTGATCCTTGCCTCCCCCCATCTCCCGTACCACCACTCCCAGCATGCTCTGATCCCTGCCTCCCCCCATCTCCTGTACCACCACTCCCAGCATGCTCTGATCCCTGCCTCCCCCCCATCTCCCGTACCACCACTCCCAGCATGCTCTGATCCCTGCCTCTCTCCATCTCCTGTACCACCACTCCCAGCATGCTCTGATCCCTGCCTCCCTCCATCTCCTGTACCACCACTCCCAGCATGCTCTGATCCCTGCCTCCCCCCATCTCCTGTACCACCACTCCCAGCATGCTCTGATCCCTGCCTCCCCCCATCTCCTGTACCACCACTCCCAGCATGCTCTGATCCCTGCCTCCCCCCATCTCCTGTACCACCACTCCCAGCATGCTCTGATCCCTGCCTCCCCCCATCTCCTGTACCACCACTCCCAGCATGCTCTGATCCCTGCCTCCCCCCATCTCCTGTACCACCACTCCCAGCATGCTCTGATCCCTGCCTCCCCCCATCTCCTGTACCACCACTCCCAGCATGCTCTGATCCCTGCCTCCCCCCATCTCCTGTACCACCACTCCCAGCATGCTCTGATCCCTGCCTCCCCCCATCTCCTGTACCACCACTCCCAGCATGCTCTGATCCCTGCCTCCCTCCATCTCCCGTACCACCACTCCCAGCATGCTCTGATCCCTGCCTCCCCCATCTCCTGTACCACCACTCCCAGCATGCTCTGATCCCTGCCTCCCCCCATCTCCTGTACCACCACTCCCAGCATGCTCTGATCCCTGCCTCCCTCCATCTCCCGTACCACCACTCCCAGCATGCTCTGATCCCTGCCTCCCCCCATCTCCTGTACCACCACTCCCAGCATGCTCTGATCCCTGCCTCCCCCCATCTCCTGTACTACCACTCCCAGCATGCTCTGATCCCTGCCTCTCTCCATCTCCCGTACCACCACTCCCAGCATGCTCTGATCCCTGCCTCCCCCATCTCCTGTACCACCACTCCCAGCATGCTCTGATCCCTGCCTCCCCCATCTCCTGTACCACCACTCCCAGCATGCTCTGATCCCTGCCTCCCCCCATCTCCCGTACCACCACTCCCAGCATGCTCTGATCCCTGCCTCCCCCCATCTCCTGTACCACCACTCCCAGCATGCTCTGATCCCTGCCTCCCCCCATCTCCTGTACCACCACTCCCAGCATGCTCTGATCCCTGCCTCCCCCCCATCTCCTGTACCACCACTCCCAGCATGCTCTGATCCCTGCCTCCCCCCATCTCCCGTACCACCACTCCCAGCATGCTCTGATCCCTGCCTCCCCCCATCTCCTGTACCACCACTCCCAGCATGCTCTGATCCCTGCCTCCCCCCATCTCCTGTACCACCACTCCCAGCATGCTCTGATCCCTGCCTCCCCCCATCTCCTGTACCACCACTCCCAGCATGCTCTGATCCCTGCCTCCCCCCATCTCCTGTACCACCACTCCCAGCATGCTCTGATCCCTGCCTCCCCCATCTCCTGTACCACCACTCCCAGCATGCTCTGATCCCTGCCTCCCCCATCTCCCGTACCACCACTCCCAGCATGCTCTGATCCCTGCCTCTCTCCATCTCCTGTACCACCACTCCCAGCATGCTCTGATCCTTCCATCTCCCGTACAACCACTCCCAGCATCCTCTGATCCTTCCATCTCCCGTACAACCACTCCCAGCATGCTCTGATCCCTGCCTCCCCCCCATCTCCTGTACCACCACTCCCAGCATGCTCTGATCCCTGCCTCCCCCCCATCTCCTGTACCACCACTCCCAGCATGCTCTGATCCCTGCCTCTCCCCATCTCCTGTACCACCACTCCCAGCATGCTCTGATCCCTGCCTCCCCCCATCTCCTGTACTACCACTCCCAGCATGCTCTGATCCCTGCCTCCCCCCATCTCCTGTACCACCACTCCCAGCATGCTCTGATCCCTGCCTCCCCCCCATCTCCTGTACCACCACTCCCAGCATGCTCTGATCCCTGCCTCCCCCCATCTCCTGTACCACCACTCCCAGCATGCTCTGATCCCTGCCTCCCCCCCATCTCCCGTACCACCACTCCCAGCATGCTCTGATCCCTGCCTCCCCCCATCTCCTGTACCACCACTCCCAGCATGCTCTGATCCCTGCCTCCCCCCATCTCCCGTACCACCACTCCCAGCATGCTCTGATCCCTGCCTCCCCCCATCTCCTGTACCACCACTCCCAGCATGCTCTGATCCCTGCCTCCCCCCATCTCCTGTACCACCACTCCCAGCATGCTCTGATCCCTGCCTCCCCCCATCTCCTGTACCACCACTCCCAGCATGCTCTGATCCCTGCCTCTCTCCATCTCCCGTACCACCACTCCCAGCATGCTCTGATCCCTGCCTCCCCCCATCTCCTGTACCACCACTCCCAGCATGCTCTGATCCCTGCCTCCCCCCATCTCCTGTACCACCACTCCCAGCATGCTCTGATCCCTGCCTCCCCCCATCTCCTGTACCACCACTCCCAGCATGCTCTGATCCCTGCCTCCCTCCATCTCCTGTACCACCACTCCCAGCATGCTCTGATCCCTGCCTCCCCCCATCTCCTGTACCACCACTCCCAGCATGCTCTGATCCCTGCCTCCCCCATCTCCCGTACCACCACTCCCAGCATGCTCTGATCCCTGCCTCCCCCCATCTCCTGTACCACCACTCCCAGCATGCTCTGATCCCTGCCTCCCCCATCTCCCGTACCACCACTCCCAGCATGCTCTGATCCCTGCCTCCCCCCATCTCCCGTACCACCACTCCCAGCATGCTCTGATCCCTGCCTCCCCCATCTCCTGTACCACCACTCCCAGCATGCTCTGATCCCTGCCTCCCCCCATCTCCCGTACCACCACTCCCAGCATGCTCTGATCCCTGCCTCCCCTTATCTCCTGTACCACCACTCCCAGCATGCTCTGATCCCTGCCTCTCCCATCTCCTGTACCACCACTCCCAGCATGCTCTGATCCCTGCCTCCCCCCATCTCCTGTACCACCACTCCCAGCATGCTCTGATCCCTGCCTCCCCCCATCTCCTGTACCACCACTCCCAGCATGCTCTGATCCCTGCCTCTCCCATCTCCTGTACCACCACTCCCAGCATGCTCTGATCCCTGCCTCCCCCATCTCCCGTACCACCACTCCCAGCATGCTCTGATCCCTGCCTCTCTCCATCTCCTGTACCACCACTCCCAGCATGCTCTGATCCTTCCATCTCCCGTACAACCACTCCCAGCATGCTCTGATCCTTCCATCTCCCGTACAACCACTCCCAGCATCCTCTGATCCTTCCATCTCCCGTACAACCACTCCCAGCATGCTCTGATCCCTGCCTCCCCCCCATCTCCTGTACCACCACTCCCAGCATGCTCTGATCCCTGCCTCCCCCCATCTCCTGTACCACCACTCCCAGCATGCTCTGATCCCTGCCTCCCCTCCATCTCCTGTACCACCACTCCCAGCATGCTCTGATCCCTGCCTCCCCCCATCTCCTGTACCACCACTCCCAGCATGCTCTGATCCCTGCCTCCCCCCATCTCCTGTACCACCACTCCCAGCATGCTCTGATCCCTGCCTCCCCTTATCTCCTGTACCACCACTCCCAGCATGCTCTGATCCCTGCCTCCCCCCATCTCCCGTACCACCACTCCCAGCATGCTCTGATCCCTGCCTCTCCCCATCTCCCGTACCACCACTCCCAGCATGCTCTGATCCCTGCCTCTCTCCATCTCCCGTACCACCACTCCCAGCATGCTCTGATCCCTGCCTCCCCCCATCTCCTGTACCACCACTCCCAGCATGCTCTGATCCCTGCCTCTCCCATCTCCTGTACCACCACTCCCAGCATGCTCTGATCCCTGCCTCCCCCCATCTCCCGTACCACCACTCCCAGCATGCTCTGATCCCTGCCTCTCCCCATCTCCTGTACCACCACTCCCAGCATGCTCTGATCCCTGCCTCCCCTTATCTCCTGTACCACCACTCCCAGCATGCTCTGATCCCTGCCTCCCCCCATCTCCTGTACCACCACTCCCAGCATGCTCTGATCCCTGCCTCCCCCATCTCCCGTACCACCACTCCCAGCATGCTCTGATCCCTGCCTCCCCCCATCTCCTGTACCACCACTCCCAGCATGCTCTGATCCCTGCCTCCCCCCATCTCCCGTACCACCACTCCCAGCATGCTCTGATCCCTGCCTCTCCCCATCTCCCGTACCACCACTCCCAGCATGCTCTGATCCCTGCCTCCCCTTATCTCCTGTACCACCACTCCCAGCATGCTCTGATCCCTGCCTCCCCCCATCTCCTGTACCACCACTCCCAGCATGCTCTGATCCCTGCCTCCCCCATCTCCCGTACCACCACTCCCAGCATGCTCTGATCCCTGCCTCCCCCCATCTCCTGTACCACCACTCCCAGCATGCTCTGATCCCTGCCTCCCCCCATCTCCCGTACCACCACTCCCAGCATGCTCTGATCCCTGCCTCCCCTTATCTCCTGTACCACCACTCCCAGCATGCTCTGATCCCTGCCTCCCCCCATCTCCTGTACCACCACTCCCAGCATGCTCTGATCCCTGCCTCCCCCATCTCCCGTACCACCACTCCCAGCATGCTCTGATCCCTGCCTCCCCCCATCTCCTGTACCACCACTCCCAGCATGCTCTGATCCCTGCCTCCCCCCATCTCCCGTACCACCACTCCCAGCATGCTCTGATCCCTGCCTCCCCTTATCTCCTGTACCACCACTCCCAGCATGCTCTGATCCCTGCCTCCCCCCATCTCCTGTACCACCACTCCCAGCATGCTCTGATCCCTGCCTCCCCCATCTCCTGTACCACCACTCCCAGCATGCTCTGATCCCTGCCTCCCCCCATCTCCCGTACCACCACTCCCAGCATGCTCTGATCCCTGCCTCCCCCCATCTCCTGTACCACCACTCCCAGCATGCTCTGATCCCTGCCTCCCTCCATCTCCTGTACCACCACTCCCAGCATGCTCTGATCCCTGCCTCCCTCCATCTCCTGTACCACCACTCCCAGCATGCTCTGATCCCTGCCTCTCCCATCTCCTGTACCACCACTCCCAGCATGCTCTGATCCCTGCCTCTCTCCATCTCCCGTACCACCACTCCCAGCATGCTCTGATCCCTGCCTCCCCCCATCTCCCGTACCACCACTCCCAGCATGCTCTGATCCCTGCCTCCCCCCATCTCCTGTACCACCACTCCCAGCATGCTCTGATCCCTGCCTCCCCCCATCTCCTGTACCACCACTCCCAGCATGCTCTGATCCCTGCCTCCCCCATCTCCCGTACCACCACTCCCAGCATGCTCTGATCCCTGCCTCCCCCATCTCCTGTACTACCACTCCCAGCATGCTCTGATCCCTGCCTCTCTCCATCTCCCGTACCACCACTCCCAGCATGCTCTGATCCCTGCCTCTCCCCATCTCCTGTACCACCACTCCCAGCATGCTCTGATCCCTGCCTCCCCCCATCTCCTGTACCACCACTCCCAGCATGCTCTGATCCCTGCCTCCCCCCATCTCCCGTACAACCACTCCCAGCATGCTCTGATCCCTGCCTCTCCCCATCTCCTGTACCACCACTCCCAGCATGCTCTGATCCCTGCCTCCCCCCATCTCCTGTACCACCACTCCCAGCATGCTCTGATCCCTGCCTCCCCCCATCTCCTGTACCACCACTCCCAGCATGCTCTGATCCCTGCCTCCCCTTATCTCCTGTACCACCACTCCCAGCATGCTCTGATCCCTGCCTCCCCCATCTCCCGTACCACCACTCCCAGCATGCTCTGATCCCTGCCTCCCCCATCTCCTGTACTACCACTCCCAGCATGCTCTGATCCCTGCCTCCCCCCATCTCCTGTACTACCACTCCCAGCATGCTCTGATCCCTGCCTCCCCCCATCTCCTGTACCACCACTCCCAGCATGCTCTGATCCCTGCCTCTCTCCATCTCCCGTACCACCACTCCCAGCATGCTCTGATCCCTGCCTCCCCCATCTCCCGTACCACCACTCCCAGCATGCTCTGATCCCTGCCTCTCTCCATCTCCCGTACCACCACTCCCAGCATGCTCTGATCCCTGCCTCTCCCCATCTCCCGTACCACCACTCCCAGCATGCTCTGATCCCTGCCTCCCCCCCATCTCCCGTACCACCACTCCCAGCATGCTCTGATCCCTGCCTCTCCCCATCTCCCGTACCACCACTCCCAGCATGCTCTGATCCCTGCCTCCCCCCCATCTCCCGTACCACCACTCCCAGCATGCTCTGATCCCTGCCTCCCCCCATCTCCTGTACCACCACTCCCAGCATGCTCTGATCCCTGCCTCTCTCCATCTCCTGTACCACCACTCCCAGCATGCTCTGATCCCTGCCTCCCCCATCTCCCGTACCACCACTCCCAGCATGCTCTGATCCCTGCCTCCCCCATCTCCCGTACCACCACTCCCAGCATGCTCTGATCCCTGCCTCCCCCCATCTCCCGTACCACCACTCCCAGCATGCTCTGATCCCTGCCTCTCCCCATCTCCTGTACCACCACTCCCAGCATGCTCTGATCCCTGCCTCTCCCCATCTCCCGTACCACCACTCCCAGCATGCTCTCATCTGATACCACCACCACTCCCAGCATGCTCTGATCCCTGCCTCCCCCATCTCCCGTACCACCACTCCCAGCATGCTCTGATCCCTGCCTCCCCCCATCTCCCGTACCACCACTCCCAGCATGCTCTGATCCCTGCCTCTCCCCATCTCCTGTACCACCACTCCCAGCATGCTCTGATCCCTGCCTCCCCCCATCTCCCGTACCACCACTCCCAGCATGCTCTGATCCCTGCCTCCCCCCATCTCCTGTACCACCACTCCCAGCATGCTCTGATCCCTGCCTCCCCCCATCTCCTGTACCACCACTCCCAGCATGCTCTGATCCCTGCCTCTCTCCATCTCCTGTACCACCACTCCCAGCATGCTCTGATCCCTGCCTCCCCCCATCTCCTGTACCACCACTCCCAGCATGCTCTGATCCCTGCCTCCCCCCATCTCCTGTACCACCACTCCCAGCATGCTCTGATCCCTGCCTCCCCCCATCTCCCGTACCACCACTCCCAGCATGCTCTGATCCCTGCCTCTCTCCATCTCCCGTACCACCACTCCCAGCATGCTCTGATCCCTGCCTCCCCCCATCTCCCGTACCACCACTCCCAGCATGCTCTGATCCCTGCCTCTCTCCATCTCCCGTACCACCACTCCCAGCATGCTCTGATCCCTGCCTCTCTCCATCTCCCGTACCACCACTCCCAGCATGCTCTGATCCCTGCCTCCCCCCATCTCCTGTACCACCACTCCCAGCATGCTCTGATCCCTGCCTCCCCCCATCTCCCGTACCACCACTCCCAGCATGCTCTGATCCCTGCCTCCCCCCATCTCCTGTACCACCACTCCCAGCATGCTCTGATCCCTGCCTCCCCCATCTCCTGTACCACCACTCCCAGCATGCTCTGATCCCTGCCTCTCTCCATCTCCCGTACCACCACTCCCAGCATGCTCTGATCCCTGCCTCTCCCCATCTCCTGTACCACCACTCCCAGCATGCTCTGATCCCTGCCTCTCCCCATCTCCCGTACCACCACTCCCAGCATGCTCTGATCCCTGCCTCTCCCCATCTCCCGTACCACCACTCCCAGCATGCTCTGATCCCTGCCTCTCTCCATCTCCCGTACCACCACTCCCAGCATGCTCTGATCCCTGCCTCCCCCCATCTCCCGTACCACCACTCCCAGCATGCTCTGATCCCTGCCTCCCCCATCTCCTGTACCACCACTCCCAGCATGCTCTGATCCCTGCCTCCCCCCATCTCCTGTACCACCACTCCCAGCATGCTCTGATCCCTGCCTCTCCCCATCTCCCGTACTACCACTCCCAGCATGCTCTGATCCCTGCCTCCCCCCATCTCCCGTACAACCACTCCCAGCATGCTCTGATCCTTCCATCTCCTTCTTCCGGCAGAGTTCAAACGGACGGATCGCAGTCTCCTCGTCAGTCCGACTGGTTCTTCCCGTGTTCCCTTCAATCCCAGCCAGAGGCCCCAGCATGGCGTCCTCAAGACCCCAACTCCGCCCCGCAGCCTTGCTCGAAGAGCTAGAGCGGTAGACTTCTTCTGAGTGCATGGGCTGTGGCTGGGCCCCCCGCTCGCACACTGACTGTGGCTGGGGCCCCCGCTCGCACACTGACTGTGGCTGGACCCCCACACAATGGACAATTATATTGCCTCTTCTGTGTCGGCTGCAATAAATATTTTTACTGAAGGATACGTGGTCCCCTCTCCTGGTCGTGTTACCCCGGCTGCCCAATGACTGGTCCTGTGTATTAGGGTTACACATGACGAGCCTCCTTTTCATATAGCTCTCTCATACTCCGTGGAGAAGTGCTGCCATCACAGCGTTAATGCTCCGCATCGGGGCCACAATCTACAATGGATTCTATCAGAAGATTACTCGGGCCCTCAGCGCTGCCACTGATCTAACCGCTGCTGCCTTCCTGCCCAGTGATGTGTAGATGAGTGGCCACCAGGAGTCTGTGACCAGATTGTGCCGCACATACAGTGAGCACACGTACCATGATACCGTCTGATCTATGGGATAAGTGTCCACAGCCCCAGGGAGTAGACAGTAGCCTGAATAACCGCCCACAAGAGCCACTTAAAGTGAAGGAGCCACTGCAGAAATATAGAATTACGTCACTGGAGCCACCACTAGAGGGAGCTCACTACATACAGATTATACAGCCACCACTAGAGGGAGCTCACTACATACAGATCATACAGCCACCACTAGGGGGAGCTCACTACATACAGATCATACAGCCACCACTAGAGGGAGCTCACTACATACAGATTATACAGCCACCACTAGAGGGAGCTCGCTGCATACAGATTATACAGCCACCACTAGGGGGAGCTCACTACATACAGATTATACAGCCACCACTAGAGGGAGCTCACTACATACAGATTACACAGCCACCACTAGTGGGCAGTCACTACATACAGATTACACAGCCACCACTTCACTACATACAGATTATACAGCCACCACTAGAGGGAGCTCGCTACATACAGATTACACAGTCGCCACTAGAGGGAGCTCACTACATACAGATTATACAGCCACCACTAGGAGGAGCTCACTACATACAGATTATACAGCCACCACTAGAGGAAGCTCACTACATACAGATTATATAGCCACCACTAGAGGGAGCTCACTACATACAGATTATACAGCCACCACTAGAGGGAGCTCACTACATACAGATTATACAGCCACCACTAGAGGGAGCTCACTACATACAGATCATACAGCCACCACTAGGGGGAGCTCACTACATACAGATCATACAGCCACCACTAGAGGGAGCTCACTACATACAGATCATACAGCCATCACTAGAGGGAGCTCACTACATAGAGATTATACAGCTACCACTAGAGGGAGCTCACTACATACAGATTATACAGCCACCACTAGAGGGAGCTCACTACATACAGATTATACAGCCACCCCTAGGGGGAGCTCACTACATACAGATTATACAGTCACCACTAGAGGGAGCTCACTACATACAGATTATACAGTCACCACTAGAGGGAGCTTACTACATACAGATTATACAGTCACCACTAGAGGGAGCTCACTACATACAGATAATACAACCACCACTAGGGGGATGCTCACTACATACAGATTATACAGCCACCACTAGAGGGAGCTCACTACATACAGATTATACAGTCACCACTAGAGGGAGCTCACTACATACAGATTATACAGACACCACTAGAGAGAGCTCACTACATACAGATTATACAGCCACCACTACAGGGAGCTCACTACATACAGATTACACAGCCACCAATAGAGGGAGCTCGCTGCATACAGATTATACAGCCACCACTAGGGGGAGCTCACTACATACAGATTATACAGCCACCACTAGAGGGAGCTCACTACATACAGATTACACAGCCACCACTAGTGGGCAGTCACTACATACAGATTACACAGCCACCACTTCACTACATACAGATTATACAGCCACCACTAGAGGGAGCTCGCTACATACAGATTACACAGTCGCCACTAGAGGGAGCTCACTACATACAGATTATACTGCCACCACTAGAGGGAGCTCGCTACATACAGATTATACAGTCGCCACTAGAGGGAGCTCACTACATACAGATTATACAGCCGCCACTAGGGGGAGTGGAAGTGTAAATCACCTGTCTGTGGTCATAGTCATCAGGTGACTGCCGAGTCTTAACACTGTTTTGCTCCTTGACTACATATCAATGCTGAGTCCACAGGTCACTGGGCATTTTCTATTTTTTAATAAATTCCTAGCAGTCAGTTATGTTTTGAGGGTTAGTCGATCCTGTTAATACAGGTGGTCCTCTTTTCAGAATCCTCTCTTAGTGTGCAGAGCTGGTATCACAGTGTCTCTCTATAGGACCTGTCCTGCATTAGACAATCCAGTGATGTGAATGTCTCCTGTAGGGGCGCTGCAGGGAGATTTACTGATTACTGACAGGATTCCCCATAGATCACAGCTGATTGTTGGAGGCCCCTGTAAGTGGGGCATTTTGTGAGTGGTGTATCCACTTGAATAGGGATTGAAGATCTTGGATCAGTACTGGTCTTCTGTACTTGAGATGAACAGGATACTGGATCGATATTGGTACTGGTCCCCTGTACTTGAGATAACTAGGTTCTTGGATCGGTTCTGGTCCCCTGTACTTGAGATGAACAGAATCCTGGATCAGTACTGGTCTTCTGTACTTGAGATAAACAGCATTCTGTATCTGTACTGGTCTCCTGTTCTTGACATGAACAGGATCCTAGATCGGTACTGGTAAATTGTTCTTGAGATGAACATCATCCTGGATCGATACTGTTCTCGTGTTCTTGAGATGAAGATCCTAGATCAGTACTGGTCCCTGGTACTTGAGGTGAACAGAATCCTAGATCCAGTACTGGTCTGAACCCCCTCTGACTACTGAGCCTCCCCAAACCACTGAGACCCCAATAACCACTGAGCCTCCACTGACTTCTCAGCCCCCCACTAACCACTGAGCTCCTACAGACTACTGAGCATCCACTAACCATTCACCCTCTACTGAGCCTCCACTAACTACTGATTCCCCACTAAACACTGAGCCCACTCTGACTACTGAGCCAAATCAGGAGACTGTACAGTGAGGCTACTATAAGGACGAAGGTCAGGGTGGGCCCGTATACATACTGCACGTATAGCACAGTGCAGACGCTCCTCCTCTCACATTCTGACACACTATCAATGGCTGCCACAGCTTTGTTGTGTGTGGGGGTAGACCTGCGGATAGAGAGAGGCCGACCCCGGAGAATAATAACCCTTGATACAAGATGTGGGTGACCGAGGAGAGCACTATTGGCAGGGACGCTATACAGAGTGGGTGGAGACACACATTGACCCAACCATCACGAGATGTACCCTGGGTAGTCGGAAATTATGTCTGATAGCAGCTGCAGGAATCAAGACCATTCTGGACCTGGATTGACCCGGCACCCCCACCTTTTAAGCTATTTCTCAAGAAAGGCTCCTTCTTAATGAAGATGGACTGGATAGAGGTGTCTTCCAGAAGGAGAACCATGTGAGGCAGTTCTTTACTTGCTGGAGAAGTTTTATGGATGCTGCCCCTCCAAGTCAAAATGTCTATCACAGGGGTCAGCAACCTTTGGCACTCCAGGTGTGGTGAAACTATGACTCCCAGCATGCACACTTGCCTGGCTGTTCTCAGAACTCCCATAGATATGAATGGAGTATGCTGGGAGTTGTAGTTTCACAACAGCTGGAGTGCCGGAGGTTGCTGACCCCTGTTCTATCAGGACTGTTTTCAGCTCGTGTGCTGGTATCAGACACGTATTTTATTAGTAGATCCGCCAATCTCAGTGATCCGCTTGGTTTGGGGTAGTGGTTATATGTTGGGGGTACTGATCCCCGGCCCCTGCTAGTGATAGTACAGAGGGGAGGGGGGGGGGGGGGGGTTTATGGATATCTGAGACTGGGGGTAGTAGTCAGATGTTGTGGGTAGTGATTCCCAGCCCCTGCTAGTGATAGTACAGAGGGGGAGGGGATGTGTTTATGGATATCTGAGACTGGGGGTAGTAATCAGATGTTGGGGGTAGTGATCCCCGGCCCCTGCTAGTGATAGTACAGATAGGGGTGGGGGATGTGTTTCTGGATCTCTGAGACTAGGGGTAGTAGTCAGATGTTTGATGGGAAGAGGAGACACATGTGATGGGATTATCTCCTGTGTGCATCATAGGGTGATCTACTCATCTAGGAGTCGGCTGCTCTTATAGTCAACTATCTTAATCCCATCACTAACACAATCAGTGGGAGTCTCAGTGCAGAGTTAACCTTTTTTGTGTCGCTGAATCCACACCACGCCCCTCCAATGGGCCATAGGAAATATGTGGCATATAAATTACACACATAAATCAGGGTTCATAGTTCCTTGTAACCCCAAAAGGTCTCAGGGGTCTCCACAGTTCTCGGTCCATAGTCTGTAGGAAGGAGGCTAGCCCTCAGGCTTCTCCAGCAGCCCCAGTGACGGTTCAGTCCGTCACATTTCTCCCCTCCCAACAGTAGACTAACCAGGTACCTGACCACCTGTCGGTCGGTGCCTGAGTTAGTCGAGTAGCCCACCCATAAACACTGGTCCTGTTAAATTCTGGGGCCTGTCTCTGTCCTGTATGTCCACAGCTGTTGAGTGGGCATCTGCTACTCCTTGCTTCATTGTTGTTGGATCTGTGGGTACTTAGTGGGCAGAAGCCGACTGCACTCTGCCCAGATGCCAGCTCTTCTGCTGGGGTAGCCTGTGGGGAGTCAGCATCTGGACAAGAGGATAGGGGAGGGCAGAGGCCAACTGTGCTCTACCCAGATGCCAGCTCTTCCGCTGGGATGGGGTCATGGAATCCAACCCCCAGGACCTTGTTGCAGATCAGCTGTGGAGAGGAGGGATCGCTTACCTCCTCCTGGCATTCCTGCAGGGTTGGTGGGGGATCTGTACCGGCCGTCCAGCATCCCGGTAGGTCTGGTGCAGAGACTGCGGTCCCATCTGCACCATTGGAGTTAGGGGTGCTGTCCCCCTGTGGTTGGGGAGAGAGACCGGTTGTCTCCTCTCCCTTCAAGGTACACTGCCGCTGGGGAATGGAGACGATGCTCTTCTCTCCCTGCAAAACATACTGCCGCGGTGGAGCAGGACCGACTGTCCCTACTCCCTGAAAATTCGGCTGCCGTTGGGGATCTGGGCCGACTGCCCAGCATCACTGTAGGGCCGGTGGAGAGACCTTGGTCCCATCTGCACTGTTGTGGGGGTTACTGTCTCACCCTGGTACATTAAGCTGCCGCTGGGGAGAGGGGGTAACGAGCTCCTCTCCCATACATACTTCCAGCCGCTGGGGAGGGCGACCGACCGTCTCCGCTCCCAATACAGTGTCCTGCTGCTGGGGAAAGGAGACTGGGCTCTCTATTCCCTGCTGGACACTCTGCCGCTGGGGTGGAAGGACAAAGCTCTCCTCTCCCAATAAAACCCTCTGCTGCTCCAACTCTCACTCCATTGTCACTAGAGATGCCAGGTCTTGTCTCACCTCTCTCGCTGTAGCCCAATCATTGATAGCCTTCCTGTAGTCATAGATATCCCAGAACCGGGAGTCTCCAGCATCTCCGAACTCCGGATCTGCGAAGGACTCAAACAACAGGCTAGGCCATCATAATCCTCACCCTCGGGTATGTCGTGCTCAGCCATCCAGGGGGAGTGCCGAATCACCTCCCACCAGAGTGCCTGGTAGGCGTCATCTAGCCAAAGCTCCTTCCATACCAGGCTCTCCAGTTCTGTCACCAACTCATCCAGGGGCTGTTCTCCCAGAAGGGGCATTCGTAGGGCCACTCACATCCGCAACTGCTGCTCCTCACTGTGGAGGCTCTCGCCCCGCCGACGCTGTACATCTTCCAGGGCCTCGTGCCAGACGCCTTTCCGGACTGCATCCCTCCAGTCCGGGTAATCCTCTTCCTCATAGTGGAACGCTGTCCGAAGACTAGCTGATTCCATCCTGCTGTAGACAGGGGCGCTGTACGGATACTAGCGTTGCCCTCAATATACTCTACCAACGGTGTCTCCGAGCTGCTTCTCCTCACACTAGGACGCCATCCCACTGCTTGCCACCAATGTAACGGATCTCCTGGCACCCCGACCGGGGACGTCCGTCGATAGCTGCTCCTAGTGCTTCCCGAGGACTCCAAGCACTCCACTTGACACCATAACCGCCACAGGCCCCACGAACCGCCGAAGCTTTGTTGAGGTCTCGCCGTCTTCTACCCACCCTGGACCTACGACAAGGCTCCAGTGGGTGAACCTCTCCTAAATCCAGAGAGCAGGAACAGCTCTTACAAGAGTTAGTAGTTATAGCCAGGGGAGTATAGCAAATCTTCAGCATATAGCAATCCCCCAGTGTCGATCAGTTACCCAAACACCAGCCTCAACATGATGAAGGGTAAAACAGGAACTCCTTATTGAACACACAGCAACACAAAAACTAACCCTATTCAACAAACACAATGGCATTGTCTGTGACGCAATTAACAAACACACTGGCATTGTCTGTGACGCAATCAGCAATGAGCATGCAAACAGACATCTTCACCCCCTACATAATGAATGAATAGGAAGGAGACACATGTGATAGGATTATCTCCTGAGTGCATCATATGGTGATCTACAAGTCGGCTGCCATTATAATCAACCATCTTAATCCCATCACCAACACAATCAGTGGGAGTCTCAGTGCAGAGTTAACCCTTTTTGTGTCGCTGAATCCACACCACGCCCCTCCAATGGGCCATAGGAAATATGTGGCATATAAATTCCACACATAAATCGGGGTTCATAGCTCCTTGTAACTCCAAAAGGTCTCAGGGGGTCTCCACAGTTCTTGGTCCATAGTCTGAAGGAAGGAGGCTGGCCCTCAGGCTTCTCCAGCAGCCCCAGTGACGGTTCAGTCCGTCATATTGATCTTCAGTTTTTCAATCCCCATTGGCTGCAGAGTGGGAGGGGGCGTGGCCTAACCGGGTCAGGGACGTGGCTTAGCGGGAACAGGGTTTTTAAGTCAGTCTTTTGAGGGTGGCCTGAATGACCATCCTACCCTTTTCCAGCTAAGCCACGTCCCTGACCCGGTTAGGCCAGTTCGGCATGTTATCCTGCAAGTTGATCCAGAGGAAGACAATAAACCCCTGTGAGGTAGAAGCCAATTTTCCTCACTTTAAGGGAAAAAATTCATTCCCGACTCCGAACAGAATAAATCCCTGGATCAACAACCCCTCACTAGTACCTATAGCCTGTAATATTATTACACTCCAGAAATACATCCAGGCCCCTCCTGAATTCCTTTATTGTACTCACCATCACCACCTCCTCAGGCAGAGGGTCCCATAGTCTCACTGCTCTTACCGTAAAGAGTCCATAGTCTCGCTGCTCTTACAGTAAAGAGTCCATAGTCTCGCTGCTCTTACAGTAGAGTCCATAGTCTCACTGCTCTTACAGTAAAGAGTCCATAGTCTCACTGCTCTTACAGTAAAGAGTCCATAGTCTCACTGCTCTTACAGTAGAGTCCATAGTCTCACTGCTCTTACAGTAAAGAGTCCATAGTCTCAGTGCTCTTACAGTAAAGAGCCCATAGTCTCACTGCTCTTACAGTATAGAGTCCATAGTCTCACTGCTCTTACAGTAAAGAGTCCATAGTCTCACTGCTCTTACAGTAAAGAGTCCATAGTCTCACTGCTCTTACAGTAAAGAGTCCGTAGTCTCACTGCTCTTACAGTAAAGAGTCCACAGTCTCACTGCTCTTACAGTATAGAGTCCATAGTCTCACTGCTCTTACAGTATAGAGTCCATAGTCTCACTGCTCTTACAGTATAGAGTCCATAGTCTCACTGCTCTTACAGTAAAGAGTCCATAGTCTCACTGCTCTTACAGTAAAGAGTCCATAGTCTCACTGCTCTTACAGTAAAGAGTCCATAGTCTCACCGCTCTTACAGTAAAGAGTCCATAGTCTCACCGCTCTTACAGTATAGAGTCCATAGTCTCACCGCTCTTACAGTAAAGAGCCCATAGTCTCGCCGCTCTTACAGTAAAGAGTCCATAGTCTCACCGCTCTTACAGTATAGAGTCCATAGTCTCACCGCTCTCACAGTAAAGAGTCCATAGTCTCACTGCTCTCACAGTAATGAGTCCATAGTCTCACTGCTCTCACAGTAAAGAGTCCATAGTCTCACTGCTCTTACAGTAAAGAGTCCATAGTCTCACTGCTCTTACAGTAAAGAGTCCATAGTCTCACTGCTCTTACAGTATAGAGTCCATAGTCTCACTGCTCTTACAGTAAAGAGTCTATAGTCTCACTGCTCTTACAGTATAGAGTCCATAGTCTCACTGCTCTTACAGTAAAGAGTCCACAGTCTCACTGCTCTTACAGTATAGAGTCCATAGTCTCACTGCTCTTACAGTATAGAGTCCATAGTCTCACTGCTCTTACAGTACAGAGTCCATAGTCTCACTGCTCTTACAGTACAGAATCCATAGTCTCACAGCTCTTACAGTATAGAGTCCATAGTCTCACTGCTCTTACAGTATATAGTCCATAGTCTCACTGCTCTTACAGTATAGAGTCCATAGTCTCGCTGCTCTTACAGTAAAGAGTCCATAGTCTCACTGCTCTTACAGTAAAGAGTCCATAGTCTCACTGCTCTTACAGTATAGAGTCCATAGTCTCACTGCTCTTACAGTATAGAGTCCATAGTCTCACTGCTCTTACAGTATAGAGTCCATAGTCTCACTGCTCTTACAGTAAAGAGTCCATAGTCTCACTGCTCTTACAGTAAAGAGTCCATAGTCTCACTGCTCTTACAGTAAAGAGTCCATAGTCTCACTGCTCTTACAGTAAAGAGTCCATAGTCTCACTGCTCTTACAGTATAGAGTCCATAGTCTCACCGCTCTTACAGTAAAGAGTCCATAGTCTCACTGCTCTTACAGTATAGAGTCTATAGTCTTACTGCTCTTACAGTATAGAGTCCATAGTCTCACTGCTCTTACAGTAAAGAGTCCATAGTCTCACTGCTCTTACAGTATAGAGTCCATAGTCTCACTGCTCTTACAGTAAAGAGTCCATAGTCTCACTGCTCTTACAGTATAGAGTCCATAGTCTCACTGCTCTTACAGTATAGAGTCCATAGTCTCACTGCTCTTACAGTAAAGAGCCCATAGTCTCACTGCTCTTACAGTAAAGAGTCCATAGTCTCACTGCTCTTACAGTATAGAGTCCATAGTCTCACTGCTCTTACAGTATAGAGTCCATAGTCTCACTGCTCTTACAGTAAAGAGTCCATAGTCTCACTGCTCTTACAGTAAAGAGTCCATAGTCTCACTGCTCTTACAGTAAAGAGTCCATAGTCTCACTGCTCTTACAGTAAAGAGTCCATAGTCTCACTGCTCTTACAGTAAAGAGTCCATAGTCTCACTGCTCTTACAGTAAAGAGTCCATAGTCTCACTGCTCTTACAGTAAAGAGTCCATAGTCTCACTGCTCTTACAGTAAAGAGTCCATAGTCTCACTGCTCTTACAGTAAAGAGTCCATAGTCTCACTGCTCTTACAGTAAAGAGTCCATAGTCTCACTGCTCTTACAGTAAAGAGTCCATAGTCTCACTGCTCTTACAGTAAAGAGTCCATAGTCTCACTGCTCTTACAGTAAAGAGTCCATAGTCTCACTGCTCTTACAGTAAAGAATCCTCTTCTATGTTTGTGTACAAACCTTCTTTCCTCCAGACGCAGAGGATGTCCCCTCGTCACAGTCCCTGTCCTGGGGATAAATAGATGATGGGAGTGATCTCTGTACTGACCCCTGATGTATTTATACATAGTTATTAGATCTCCCCTCAGTCGTCTTTTTTCTAAGGCTAGTTTCACATTAGCGGCAGGGGATTCCGTCGGGTGAACAGCCTGTCGGATACGTCCTGCCACTAGTTCAGGTGTGCCTCCGGACTACCGCTCAGTCCCCATTGACTGTAATGGGGGCAGTGGCGGAGTTGCGGCGGTAGCACGGCAGCGCATGCAGAGAAGCGGCTAGACTAAAAGTACTGCATGCTCTGCACACAGAACTATAAGAAAGGTGTAGGGGGTCAGAAAATGACCCGGAGAATGAAGATCACAAGTCAGTTTTACCGTATAATGAATGCCGTAAAAAACAAACAAACGGAAAACTGTGGCAAAATTGTATTATTTTTTTTCCACTGTCCTCTACATTCTATGTAATATTAAAAGGATGCGTTGGAAAGTAGAACTTGTCCCGCAAAAAATAAGCCCTCATATGATGTTTGAACGGAAAAATAAAAAAGTTATGGCTCTGGGAAGAGAGGGAGCGCAAAACAAAAACGGAAAGTTGAAAAAACCTCTGGGGTAGAAGGGGTTAAAAAATAATTTTTAGCTCAAAATGAATACATTGCAATAATAAATAAAAAATGCCCCCAAAGGTGAACATTGCCTTTACTGTTTGGTGTATATTTAATCAAATGCTGAGCCTAAGGCTAGGGCTACATGAGGACACGCATCGCGACATATTGTACCGCACTGCGACATGTGACGTGCTGCGACACGACATCCAGGAGTCCAACAGTCGCAGCACGTTGCATGTCGTAGACACCGCAGACTAAAATTACAATATGTCGCTCAACGCGTGGTCGTGTAGCCTTACAACCGCAATCAGTATATTAACATCCAGGTGAGAAGCTGCCGGTCTCCAAAATGGGAAAGAAAAAGCCCCCAGAGATAATTCGCACCCTAGGACGCATATAGAGAGTAGGCTGGGACCCCTCCTTCAGAAGAGATCTCAAGGAGGTTGATGAGGAAGCGCGTGTGCGGTGGGGGGTCCTTCCAGGGGTGCACCACCAATGAGGCCAGGTGAGGCGATCGCCTCAGGCAACACCAGGTAGGGGCAGGAGGGGGACAGCGGAAGGGCCGTGGGCTGAAGTGAAGGGGTTAGGGTTCAGTTTTCGCCTCAGGCCAGGTGCACTCGTGGGTCTTTCCACTGGTGCCACAGGTGGAGATGAAAAGTCCCAATCGGCGAGATCCGGAGGAATAATGTCCAGGACAGAAAGCAGGTGTGGTCTTCAGTGGAACAGTTTTGCCATTCTTGGTAGCAATAAGGGAAAACAGGAATCCCCGGCGGTACGGTATTATCTTATCTCGCAGTCAAGCCAAGAGCAGGCAAAGAACTTGTCTTTTCAGTAATGTGGCCCATGACAAATCAGGACATATCTGCGGGGAGGAGACCTCATGTTTGACAGAGCGCACTGCCCGAGCTTTGGACATCAAAGCTTTGGACTACCTTGAACGCAAAGTCATGCACTTCGCACATCACATCTTGGGGCAGAGCAGAGGTCCCCGGGCACGGTGGGCTCTATGCACATTAATGGATCTTGGGGTAGTGTCATCAAGTATAGTATTAAAGTGGGACCTCAGAACAGACTTCAGGTCCTCCTCATCCTCCAACAGCCCACTAATATTATTTTTTCGTCTTCCTCTATTATCGAGGTCCTCCAGATGGCGATTAGACTCCTGCAGAGCACTTACATTAACACTCAAACCTTCTTGAAGCACTTGCACATATTTACGTAAGTCATCTTGGGCCTCCTCCAGAGAGTCCACTCTAGCAGCTACGAATGAGAGGCCTTGTCTCACTGGAGAAATCGCACAAACCTCTGAGACGAGAGTCTTGAGTCTTCTGGAGGCAATTGCTGCAAGTATTTATGGAAGGATTGGGAACCTCTGGAAGAGGCTTCTGAAATGGAATCCAAGGCGTCATCCTACTCATCTGGCCGAGGGTCTATAGCTGTGAGGGAAAGAGTAGCCCCTAAGTAGTCCTCTGGTGGTGAGGACCAGTCAGAACGGGAAGGAGGCGGGGTGGAGGACTGCTTAGTAGCCCTCGGCTAATGCTTTGGCAGAAGGAGCAGAAACACCGACCTGCGTATGTGTGGGGCCAAGATGGCACCTAAGGCTGCGCGGTGGAGAGTGATGCCACGGATAAAAGACATCCGCCAGCAGCGAAAGATCAGGCAAACCTGTGGACTCACTCAGCAGGGAAGCCACCAACACTGTCCCCGATCAAGGACTAGGGTCGAAAGCAGCAGAAGCAGCTTCATCTGGACAGTGGGTAGATGCTAGAGTGGAGTTGTTAGAACGAGGTCTGTGACGTCACTGGTCACATGCTCCTTCATGGTCACATGGTCAAGTGTGGGAAGTGCTTATAAACCCAGACTGCAGGAGCTTGTGAAGGAGGAGCTGGATGTGCCTGGATGAGCTGCAGAGCGAGAGTCCATAGGAGCTCATACAGAGGAGGCAGGTACAGATCTATGGGGGGGGGGCAATCTGTGAGGAGGGCATGTGGTGTATTCTGGGGACGAGGGAGAGGGGGGTCAATCTGTGAGGAGGGCATGTGGTGCATTCTGGGGACGAGGGGGTTATGGGGGGTGTATTCTGGTACCATGAGGGTGCAGATCTATGGGGGGGCATGTGGTGTATTCTGGTACCATGAGGGTGCATATCTCTGTGTGGGGGGGTCAATCTCCAAGGGGGGAGCATGTAGTGTATTCTGGAGCCATGAGGGTGCAGATCTATGGGGGGGCATGTGGTGTATTCTGGGGACATGGGGGTGCAGATCTATGGGGGGGGGCATGTGGTGTATTCTGGGGACATGGGGGTGCAGATCTATGGGGGGGGGGGGCATGTGGTGTATTCTGGGGACATGGGGGTGCAGATCTATGGGGGGGGGGGCATGTGGTGTATTCTGGGGACATGGGGGTGCAGATCTATGGGGGGGGGGGGGGCATGTGGTGTATTCTGGGGACATGGGGGTGCAGATCTATGGGGGGGGGGGGGGCATGTGGTGTATTCTGGGGACATGGGGGTGCAGATCTATGGGGGGGGGGGGGGGGGGGGGGGGGCATGTGGTGTATTCTGGGGACATGGGGGTGCAGATCTATGGGGGGGGCATGTGGTGTATTCTGGGGACATGGGGGTGCAGATCTATGGGGGGGGGGGCATGTGGTGTATTCTGGGGACATGGGGGTGCAGATCTATGGGGGGGGGCATGTCGTGTATTCTGGGGACATGGGGGTGCAGATCTATGGGGGGGGGCAATCTGTGAGGAGGGCATGTGGTGTATTCTGGGGACGAGGGAGAGGGGGGTCAATCTGTGGGGAGGGCATGTGGTGCATTCTGGGGACGAGGGGGTTATGGGGGGTGTATTCTGGTACCATGAGGGTGCAGATCTATGGGGGATGGGTGTGGTATGGGGGGGA